>NW_010536559.1:2284-8371 GCF_000687285.1 Phaethon lepturus | reverse complement strand
ACCAAACCCGTGACACGCGAACACGAGACAACCACGTGACAATATTGACACAAGAACATGTTGGCATAGCTAAGCTTAAAGACCATAACATTGGAAATTAAAAGGAAGTTCCTATTCATCAGTTGGGAGGGAGGTTCCGGCCTGCTCCTGTGGGATTACTTGCCCAAGTTCTTGTTAGCTGGACTTTTTCTGACATTATGTGCTATGAGATACTGCAGTACCACGAAGATGATCTTTTTCTGTTGTGCTGTTCTTTCTTTAATTCCATAGTACTGCTGGCAACTAAAACTTGCTTTCTTTTCAATATTCATATAGTCATGCTTGGTTTGTATCTTTTCTTTTTCGTCTTCATCTTTGTTTCTATAACATTAACGATGAAATTTGTTAGTTGAGCTTTAGGACATTCCTGAGGGTTGCATGGGCTGCATAACTGTACAGCAGAAAACCAGCTTCTTAAAAGCTAATTCTCTTGGCACCTCACGCAGTACTATGTCTTTCTTTGCTGGTGTCCTTTGATTGCCTATAGTGATAAAGACAGTGAAATTTGCTATTTGTCTTTTATTGTGATAGGCAGTACGTGTCCTTTGCTGCATGCAAGACTTAAACCTGTTTAAAGCTAACAAACCAACATTTTTTACTTTCATCTTCGCAGGCCTCCCATATGCTTCCTCTGCTCTTTGATTGTAATGGCAGTGATATTGTCTTCCTTTCAAACATGCTGCATAAGAATGCATTAAAGAAAACTGCCTATCTTTTCTGGCATATTTTAAATCAGATATTGTCACTATTCAAATTTTTTTTGGCTCCAGATAAGTTTAATTTGAGAAAATAGCTACAAAAAATCTCCTTTTCTTACTGCATACCAAATAGTAGAATACTAGCTAATGTACATTTCTCATTCAGCACACAAGTTGTCGTTCTTTGGCCTAGGTAAGTTATTTAAATAAATCCAGACCTGAGGGGAACAAAATCTGGGGGGCAGTTGAACACCATTGTTCTTGAGAGGTGCAGGACAGAAATCCTTCTGAAGGCGATTGGTGGCATTCACTGTAAGTTCAGCACCAGGTGGTTGAGAACAGTTTATAAAGGCACTTAACTCATGGGGCTAAAGTGGTTTTTCAGTTAAGATCACATTTTTCTGAAGGCCTTAGAGGTCTCCGTCGTTTGTCAGTTTGGTGAAGGTTGTGTCATCCTCCAACTTTTGGCAATGAAAATTGTGCTGTGTAGGGAGACAATGGCAAACAAGTACATTAGCTTGGATTAAAAAAAATGACTAGGTATATCCCACAAACTTTAAAGTCATGGGATCAAAATTAAAATGCTATAATTTCAACCTAATTGAATAGTGCTTTTTGGGGTGGAAGTGTAGGAAATGAGTAGTTAAGAGTGGTAATGGGGGAAATTAAAAGTTGGCATTCCAGTAATACATCCCTGGAATATTTTTTTTCCATAAATCTCTAATGTTTCCTTCATTACTCTGCGTGTGTTTGTAGATGGACCTTCAGTATGAAGTGAAAGAAATGTACCCTGAATCTGCCCTCATCTTCTATGTGTGTTTCTGACTTTCTATGTGTTGTCTGCCCTGACAAAGGGAAGCAAAGGTGACGTCACATTATAGACAATGAGACATAGCCAGTCTCCAGCACAACACTTTGTACCAGACCTGCCAGCCAAGAGCATCCACTATAACTGCCTGAATACATTGCACAGTAAGATCGTCAACAGAAATCCCAATTTCTTTCACCTATAATGGTAATTTGCCCTAGATATCCGTTTCACTGAAAGGGAGGGATATTCCTGCTTCAGAGCTGAACAGAACTGATATTTTTCTCTAAATAATTGACAATTGACATAATAAAACACTTGGACTGGTAACCTTCCTGGGCCAAGAAGGAAAACCAAACCTTTGTGAATGCCTGTTTTAATTTCTGATCAGCCTTATGATCGTGGTTCTAAAAATAATTTCTGTTCTTCTCAATTTGTGTATTTTTACTAACAAACTTGTCACAGATTGTCCTGTCATGCAAACTGTCCTGGCTGTGTCCCCTCCCCAGCTTCTTGTGCATCCCAACCTACCCTCTAGCAGGGCACTGTGAGAAGCAGAAAACACCTTGACACTGTGTAAGCACTGCTCAGCAATAACTAAAACATCCCTGCGTTGTCAACACTGCTTTCAGCCCAAGTCCAAAACATAGCACCATACAAGCTACTATGAAGAAATTTAACTCTATCCCAGCTAAAATCAGTATGTGGTGCTTTGCAGAGCTTTGGAATGAGGACTGTTAGAAGTGGTCCAGTGACTACTTTTGGTAGATTAGGTGAGGCTTTGTGGGCCCACTGGAGCTAGCTCTCCCTCTCCCCTCAGCCAACTCATCCAGCTTCTCCAATCCAACACTCATCCACATCTCCACTCTCATTCAAAGTGAGTACATCTTTCAAAGCAGAAGGGATTGTTTCTGTATTCCTAAAAATTAATTTGATGCATGTCTTCAACTTATGGTGTAAGACTGGGTGCTGATGACTGAAACCTTGGTATCTTCTTTCAATTATAAAATCAGATCCAATTATAAAAATAGATCATATTGTAAAAAAATAGATCTAAATGGAAGATACTCAATAGTCATTTCAGCCTGTGGTTCCAGTGCCCGTCTGTCAAATAAGATAGTGCAAAACAAGAGAAAACATACAAAAGTGTAACATAAATGATCCTTACACATCTTGTCCACCTTTTAGAAGAGTGAGAAGAGGGAAAACTGAAATTTGCTATGTTGCGGAAATAGAAACATAATGAAGCGTAGGTTTGCAAACTTCTTTTTCTCTGTAGTTTGCACAATTCATTGTTTTCATGTTTTCATTTGTTTCAAAGTTTTGACAAAATGTCCTTTTGCACACAGTTCAATTTTTGAGGTTTCAAAATAATGTTAAAAATAATTTACTTGTAATTCATTTATAACAGTGGAATTCTATTCCAGAGTATTTTGTTCTCATATCTTTTATCTTAAAAAACATTTTAATAAAGATTAATGAAATCCTCAGGTTCTTGTACTGTAAGGCAAAATTACAATGCAAAATGGCTCATTCATTCAAATCTTTCTTGATAATAATCTGTGAAGAGATAGCAGTAATATATTAAAATTAGAGACAATATGAACTATGCTAGGAAATTGGATGAGACGTTAAACACAAATAGGCTATGTCAGCATCTTACTCTTGATTAGCTTCCAAAAGAGCATAGCTGATTGTGTCTCCATAGCACAGTCTAGTTGATGTGAACTGGGGCAGAAACTGCACCTTTCAGTAAAAGAAGTTTTCATGTACAGAGCACTATAAGAATAGGAACATCACAGAAAACAGTCTTTGCTAGTAAATTAGTTGATTTTTGTCTGTTGAAAACTAGGTCCATGGATTCTCTAAAGTTTTAAACACTAACCAGTCTGAAAGGACAAAGAAAACTATCACTGCTTTAATAATAAATCTCCCAGCTATTCTGGTTCAGAAAATCTACATTGGTGCACAAAGAATGTGCCTTTCCATGCTGGAAAGAGGTTGTGATAGCCAAATGAGCGAAGATTTGAAAGACTTCAAGCAAAAAATCACTATTAGCCATCACAATGCATGTGGTCAGGTTTCCTCTCTGAGTAACAACCTTTTAACCATGGTACAGGAGGTGACATGATAAGATTGCTCACTTATCACCTTCTGACTTTTTCTGACTTCATCAGAATTTGAAATATATTTTATTTTAGAAATCAAAATGTTTTTCATCAACATTTAATTGTGCACTTTTTCCCTTAAACTACCTGTATATGTTTTTTTATTTTATGCTCCATCTACTTTTACATTCAGTTGATAATAACCATATTACTTTCTGGTAATTTTATTACAGACTTTTGCCTTTTTGAATGGGTCATGATTTCTTTATGGCAATGAATGAAGTTCATAGACTCTGTTCCTGTTCTGACCACCCAGCTTCAACTTAGTCCAGCAATGTCCATAACCATAAACGAAACCTTAATTCACAGTAACGCTTCAGTCAAATTGCGGTTCTGTGAACTGCCTGACCTGGTCAAACTGAAACCATTATGCCTCATGTCCATCACTAGAGGATGGGGATGAAAGGTTTTTGAAAATCACTGTTTGAGGTTGTAGGGAGGTTGGTGAATTTCCTTCTTCAAAACAATGAAATGCCTTAAAAACATCACTCTCTTCTATTGCAGAATTCAGTCATCACGCCTATTTGCTGTAGGCTTCTAATCAATCTTAGTTTTTCAGTGTGTTTTTGACCTACCTTAGGTCATCTTTGGAAAATCTGGGACTAGTAGCATGTATTTTGAGACACTTTGCACAGCAGGTCACCGTGGCAGCTCTGTGAATTGCAGAGATCTGCTAAGCACACAGACCTCCTAAGGTTTCATAAAACAACTGTACTTTGGTGTTTTAAGAGACCCAAGCCCCTCTGAAAAATCTGCTTTTCTTGCAACAGGTTGAGACCAACCAGGTTTAAAGAACATTTTATCAACATTTCTCTATCTATTTCTAAAACACCATTATCTTCCTTCGCTTTATGCTGTACCACAGACAAACAAAGCACAAAATGAGATGCTGTGCTGGCTCTCAGCCCTGGGAAAGTGTCTGAGAAAGCTGCCCATTGATCTTGACTTCCTACTCCTCTAAGACCAAGAAGCTGCAGGTTGGCAAGGAGTACCCAGCCAAATGACTAAAAAAATTTAGAACACAAAAAACCCAGAGAGGATGTGTCCAAATATCGAATCAATCAGTTTTACTGCCTTGATTCAAAGTTCCAAATCGTGAAGGCTTCCCATATTATACATTGGTGGTGGAGTGACGCGTCTGTGATGCAGTGATGTTTATTTACAAAGAATGTACTGAATTCCCTTTTTCTGAAGGAATAAAAATTGAATGACAGCATCTAATCCCCTTGCTCACAGTCCCAAGCTGTTTTCATCCAACAGTTGGCTAAAACGCTCCATCTCCAAGCTGACACTCTTCTGCCTGTCTTGGTGTAATCCAGCTTTGCTTTCACCTCTGTGTGTGGGCGTCTGTGCTATTTCTGTACTGTTTCTTTTTGTTTTGAAGATGTGCATATGTTTTATCTCTACAATTGTGTTAACCTCTGTGAGGCAGTACCAGCAAATGGTGTTTGTGGCATTTGTGGTAACACTGAAGTGCTTAAGCTGAAGCTGGCTGCTCATATCCTATCGTAGTTTTTTTGAGATTATGTAAAAGTCTTAATTAAACAGAGTCTGGTTTATTTTTTCAGACCATGTTACCATATGGCCTCTCATGCTCCCTTATGTCTCAACAGGAGCAATTTCACACATCTGAAACCATCTATATGCTGTAGGGTTGGTGTTTTCATCAACAGCAGTGCATTGCCTCATCATGTCTTTGAATGCAATTATGAATACTGGGCAAGACATAATTTTCCCTTTCTGCTTACAGTAGTCCTTAAAACCTTCTGTGCTTCTTATCACATCAGGAATGTGGTGCTAGACTACCGTGTATCCAAATCTGGTATCATTCCTGGAATCTGCTCTATCAGGACAGACTCCCTATTCATAAAGAATTGCTGGACTAATGCTACCAAGGATCCAGGGACATTGGGACGCAGAATGGCATCCAGGATTTTGTGGAGATGTACCACGTAGCTGAATGGCTTTCCCACTTTGCTCTCGTGGCTTTGTAGGTCAGAATGACTGATCTGTCCAGTTATTATTACTACCACTGCTGAAATTTAGCGCTATTCCAATTTATTCACAAGCTACCTTTGCACCCTTTTCCATGTGCATCTTTGTGAAAGCCAGATAGAAATCTGTCTTTAAGCTTTATTCTGTTTGACGGGATTTCTCAGTGTTACTGTAATAACAGCTTTCTCTTTCTCTAGTCTATCTTTGTCTGTTTACCCCCATTATTCCAGTCAATAGGTCAATACATGTAAACCAGAAGAAAAGAAGACAAGACAGCACACACTGTCCAATTATTAAACAATCCCACATGCCTAGTACAGAAGGCTTCTTTTTAATGGGATCTATCTAGCAAGCTTATTTAGATTCTCTCTCATACTCC
>NW_010536559.1:0-2253 GCF_000687285.1 Phaethon lepturus | reverse complement strand
GCAGGAAGCTAAAATAAAAAGCATAAGGGGGAGTAGCTATAGTGGGGAAAACACATATAATCACAACAGCTCTAAAAGAGTGTTTCCAAAGTTAATATACACTTTTAAAATTGGAAAGTTAAAAGTAATAAGCTTTAGGAGCAGGGGCAAAGTTGAGTCTTGCTGCCAGACACAAATATCTATGTTAATGAGTTGCATTTGCATGTAGCTTTCATGCAAGTTTTCTAAACTCTGTTTTTTTCCCACTGTAAATAATAAATGTGGATCTTTCTCTATATACCTTTTCAAAATGTATTACCACAATACTTACTGAAATCTAAGTGCAAGGATATTAAAAGTAGTGCTGAGACTGCAAAGTTTCTACTGGTGGATTGTTTACATCAACTTTGAAAATGCTGAGTGTTTTGGATTAAGACAGATTACAGATTTGACTAGAAATCGAGGTATTTATCTCTGGATATGAAAATTTGGAAAGTTTGATCCCTTTCTGTTACAAATTGCACTCGGTATATAACTGTGATTGAGCATCTAATTCCCAAAATGCCCAAAACATCACCCAGGACAAAAGGGCAGAGTCCTAAACCTGCTGCAATCAGTGACATCTATTCATTGCACTTAGAGACATTAGGTTTTTCCTTTGGTAGTTGTTCGTTTAGCACTAGTTCAAAACTGAGCCATAACTGAGCCACAACTTTAGCTCTTCTGATTAACCTGGGTAGCACTCCAAACTTCTGTGACTAAACTGCTTCTGGAATAGAGTAAATGCTCTCATTTACTGTTCTTTTACACTTCACAGAAGAGCACAAATTCCTTACAAATTTTCGATTGTTATGTCCTCCACGCACTGTCAGAAGAGCTGCAAGAGAACTTCATTGCCATGACCACTTGTTGGGGATAGGTAGATAGGAATGAAATATTTGGTCAGTGGAAATATTTATTAATGGTTTTGTTGAAATGCTACCTGTTTAAGTGCTGAAAAGAAGGAAACAAACATCGAAAAATGTTCTTAATTTCTTTATTCCTTGATTTAATCTCTGTCTCCATTTCCCAACATGATGGAAAATATGTGCTTTATCTATAGATAATCTGTAGCTAATTTTTAGATTATCTATGGCTAAGAAAAAAAATGTTATTTAAAAGCTTAATCACATTTAGATTGCTTTGCACAAGCAGCTTTCAAGAAGATGAGATTGGTGAGAACTGTAGTTTCCAGGTTGTCTGTCTTTGTAACACAGCAAGCTTTCTTCCTGGGAATTTTTCTGCTTAGATCTCAACCTCACTGCAAGTGCTCATATAGAGCCATGGAAAGGTAAATAGCAAGGTGGAGATTTCTGGCTTTTTTTGTCTCTCCAACTCCTTTTCTCAAGGTCAGGAATCAATGAATGGAGCATCTCTGCTGCAAATCAGAACAATATGCCAGTAAACTGTGGCCTTGAGCTGTTGAACAAAGGTCCTTATTCATTTTCCTGCAAAAATTTCATCAGCTCTGTAATCTCCAAGAACAGTGTTTTTAAATGTAAGTTTTGTTTTAAATGTCAATGTACACATGTTAAGAAATTTATTATCAAAGTGTTTTTCTTGTATCTCTCCCTTCCCCTTTTCTCTTGCTTTGTTATAGCTAAAAAGGGATGGAAGACTTGTAATACTGTGCAATGGAAGTCACTGGGTGCCTGTCTGCTGGTTACCCTGAGAGCTACATCCGGCCTTGAGACCCAGTTACTTTTTAAAAATTGTATTTAAATTGGTGACTGTGATATTTTAAGTTAAATATTAGCATTTTCACTGTAGTTGATGTCATTCTTCCAAACTTAATAGCTTATTATCCAAAGCTCTGTGGCAGACTGTGTATATAAAAGAACGTAATTTACTGCATGATCTTTACTAAGATGTAAACAGCAGCCTAAGGAAGCTGTGATGTGTACCCGAAGCTGTTATGTGTGTCCAGAAGCACATTTATTTGCTTTTCAAAACCAGAAAATTATGCTAGATACTTTCTTAGCATTATCCTCATGAAACTTATGCAGTATTAGCATATTTAGGGCAGATCTAAGAGCACAGAAGTCCAGGGTCCCACTAAGCAACAGACACATCAGAGCAGCTGCCAGAGAGCAATAGGCATTAGGACTCCAGAGCCCATGACTTCTCAGCATTCAACCATGCCTGAATTTTTCTTCATGACACGAGGCTGGAAGTCTTTGATCTAGGTACAGAACCGCTGAACTGTAGAATCGTAGAATCATAGAATAGTTTGGG
>NW_010536558.1:0-5076 GCF_000687285.1 Phaethon lepturus | reverse complement strand
TTCTTCAGGAAAGGTAAAATACTCCTTAATTTTGGACACCGCTATGATGGCAAAAGAGGAGAAAATACTTTCTGCTCCTTCAACTAGATTTTCTATCAGAAACACGGCATCTTAGAAACATGCTGTCAATATATTTGTACACGGATTGAAAATGAGGAGGGCAGCAATATTCACAAGATGGCTGCTGATTGCCAGGAAAGACAGTAAGGGTGAATAAGGGTCTATAAGTGTGTTTTGGTACACAGAGAGGCTGCAAGGAGGAATGAAGTCTGGCATCGGTTTAAAAAAGTGTATCCCACCTACTACATGTGCTAGATGGTTTGGCCATTCCACAGATTAGTCTAGCCAAATTTCATTCAACAAGTGCTTTATGGGTCTATCCCAAAAGATACCCACTTTACTTTGACAAAATTAGGTATAATTAATTTCACACTGTTTTTTCCTTTGACAAAAGAACTGTCTATTGTTTTTTTAATTGCAATTTAGCTATTAGAAATGTTAAATTACAGAGCTATAAACATTGTTCTAGAGAACATGTATAGAAAAGGCATTGTCAAAAACTGGCCACTTAAAATAAATGAGCAGAACTAGATTAAGGCCTGTAAAATTTCCTGAGTTCCAATATTCATCTTTGGTTTTTTTTGTGGTACTCATTCTTGTATGATGATTTTCACTGATACATGTAAATAGACTCAAAGCGAGCAAAGGTATTCCCTGTGATCAAGAAATAAATATACCTAAGAAAGAAATGCTGTTTTTAAGGAAAAACAAATGTAATATTAGTAAACTATTATAGACTATGACAAAAATTTAAAAAATATTTTTTACATCTTAAAAATAAAACAATATGATTTTTTACAGTAATACTAATGAGTTGATTTTGTACTCTGATCTGCTGCCCAGACTTTCGTTTGTTAACCAAGACACATAACAAGAATTCATTTAGGTAATATATTATTCTTTTTGTACTCTGAAATAGGTTACAACAAAAAAGTTATGGTAAATTATTTCATGTTAGACCTAATTTTTCAAATCAGTACATCACAAGCTCACAGATAGCCTATACTGCTTATAGTTCTTGTTTTTAAAAAGGTGTTAACATGTGCCAAACACACGTCAGTTGTTCAGGCACCAAGTACTTTATTATAACATATTCTACATACAGGAGGCATTGCAATTTTGTGTCTGCATTCAACTGCTTCAACTCTAAAAGACTGTCTAGTTGAGGAACCTGAACCCTCTCTGTCTTTGCCCTAAACACTGAGGAAAGAAAAGTTGTTCCCAGAGCAGGACTTTGAGACAATTTACCCTCTCCGGTAGAGCTCAGAGGGAAATGTATGCACAAACAGAATACCTCCTTAAGGTCACCATTTTCCTCATGGCATACTAAGCATAAAACATGTTATTCTGGCAGGGGCATTTTGTGCTCTTGTGAAGTGCACCTTTTAAAATCAGACATCAAGATGCCCATGGACATAATAACATCTCAAGGGGGAAAAAATAACACTTGCTTTCTTGGCTGTAAAACCACACACCCCCACTAAAACTAAATTGAACAAAACTACCCTCATGTTTTCAGAATTTTCAAAGAAATAATGTAACAGTAGCCTACAGGTGGTAACATTTTAAGAAAAGTGCATTTGAATGGAGACCAAAGATTCCAACACCCGTTGACAGGACAAAAAACAGGACCCAAAGGAAGAGGAGGTACATGCCTCTATTTAACATAAGACCTAGTGTCGAGCTCTTCATCTATAGTGGGAGGTGGCCCCTCCTAAGGCTAAGTGCCTTAAATTGTACATGCACAGTTCGAAAGTGGGGCTCTCTGGAGAAAACTTCATAAGGAAGGAATAATGCTTTTTAAAAAATTTATTTTCAAGTAAAGTAAAAAGTTTGATTCAATATACAGATGTGGGGGTGATGGTTCCCCTTTGATCTTTGAAAAGCTTTGGGTAAACACATCTAACAGCTCTCAGCTGCATTTGTTTAGCTTAGGTAGCTGGAATTTTACGACAACAGGCAGTTGGAAGAACAATTGGATTTTTACTGCAATTGTTCTGAAAGAGATTTAACAGTCTTTTCAAACTAAATAGGACCTCAAAGTAGAAATTTACCTGTTGTAAATTTAGATTAGTTGTAATCAGAACTACTGATGACATTTTCTGTAGTTGATTCCAAATTCTATAGATCACAAAGACACAAAATATTAGTATGCTCAGTTTTTTAAGTATATACTGTTATCTTTAAAACAAGCAACAGACAACAAAATTTAACCCTGATCACAGGTATTTTTTTTTTCTAGATGGTCAGTAGGTTGTATCTAAAGAAAATTGCACAAACAGCATTCGAATTCTAGGCTTTTGTAGTTACTCCTCTGCTTTCTGGAATGCATCTGATAGCAATACATAAAAATGAGTATTTCAGTCAGGAATATGTTCTGAAGAAGGAATCATAGTTTCAAAAAGCAGTGGTGTTGTGGTAGTTGATATGGTGTATTTGAGATGTGTATGCAGCACATGCATACAACAGGTTGAAATATGTGATGTAGAAAGGTTTTTCCAGCAGGAGCTTGGAGTGCAATTGTAAATAATTTCCTCTTTTTAGCACTTAGGCGAGTGTATGAAATGTTGTCTTACCATCATCTGTAGATCAAATACACAGAACACATTATGTATATGTATGTGTACAGAAGTACACACACAGTGAAATAGAAAATGTTTATAAGTAAACCCATATTACAAAATTATGTTTATATGAATTTTCTTTTTCATATAGCCATAAGTACACCCATATAGACACATGAATGTAGCTGTATATCTTTCCATTGAAATAGAAGTAATTTATTGTGTGTATATGTGTGTATGTTGTTACTTCTTGTAAAAGATATTAAGATGTGCCGTATTAAAGCTACCTTTGATCCTTTTATGAAGTTTGACTCAAAATCTATTCAACAGTAAAAGTAAGCCCTCCTTTTAATAAATGGTGACAGTGAGCTTTCAGACATTGGAGATTTTCTCAGCTTCACCTCATGTCATTTAAACTAAAGGACAAGGTGAGCACCTCCATGTGGAAAAAAAGAGGAGTCAATGTGAGTTATTCTGGGGTGGTAGAAATGGGCCTTGTCTCTTTCTTCTTTAAAATAAATGAAGTCCTTGTAGCTTTTCTTAAACTCAATTGCACAGTAATCCATTTTTCACTATATCTGAGTTCTCTGTAAGTAGATTCTATTGCAAGGATAAAATGTTTGCACTACCAGTAACATTGACCAGATCTACCTGAGCACTAAAACAGCCAGACTGTCTTAATAACAAATTGCTAGCCAAAGCACATGAAAACAATTAAAAAATAATTAGAAAAAATAATTAGAAAACCTATAAAAATGCAGACCTACATCTAAGCTACATCATTAACTCTAGAACAAATAAAATTAACTATACTGTTGCTGCTAAATTTAGAGAAAAGTGCTGAAGAGGGGGGAAGGAAATGAGGAAAGGGACAAAAAAGTATGAACTGGACACACCCTCACATACACTGATTTGATGTTTAAGGCTCACATTTACCTGAATTCAGTTTTGTGACTTCTTAACTTCTTTTAACAATAACTCTAAGTCAAAAAATCTTAACTGATTGGTTGTTTGCAAAATATGTGAGAATGAGCAGTACTGCTGAGGGAATGTGTTAACCTAAAACATAGAGCTTCTACAAAATTGTAAATATTTTTTACATTGATTGTATTCAGCTGGCATAACGAAACCATATTCTAAAACATATTTTTCTCTCAATTTAGCTTTCCTACTAATAACAATTTCAAAAGATGTCTTTAGAACTCTGGTTATAAAAAGTCTGTAACTCAAGGGATGAGCGACTCTTAGAAACTGGTATTGGAAAACATACAAAGTCTACTCCCTGTTTTGGGTATCATAAAGAGGGAAGTTTGCAACTAGAAGGATGGAAGAAATTTTAAATTTTGTATGCTCTCTTGTTTGTTACCGATAATGTCTTCCTTTGTCAGAAGACCATGAAGTATGCCACCTAATTCTTGCAAAGAACAATCACTGCTTCATTAGGCTCAATTAGTCATATAGTTGGGGGATAGAAGGCATAATAGCAAGGTGCTGCTGAATCTGATAAAGTTGAGGCTGCTACAGGTCTGTGTCCCTAGTGAGATTGAGCACGTATTCCCAAAAGGCATGCATGCCTTTATACACATGTACACATACACAATACGCATATACATACAGCTGGCTGTACAGATCAAAATAAATACCCAGAGCTCACACAAAAGCGACAAAAAATTCCTCACCAACAGGAATCATCCTATTCTCTCTTCTGGCTGATCAGGATGAAGGTCACCTATATCATAATATATATCTAATCATAGAATCATAGAGTAGTTTGGGTTGGAAGGGACCTTTTAAGGTCATCTAGTCCAACCCCCCTGCAATGAGCAGAGACATCTTCAACTAGATCTCATTGCTCAGAGTCCTGTCCAGCCTGACCTTGAATATTTCCAGGGATGGGGTATCTACTGCATCTCTGGGCAACTTGTTCCATGGTTTCACCACCCTCATTGTGAGAAATTTCTTCCTTATATCTAGTCTAAAATTACCCTCTTTTAGCTTAAAACCATTACCCCTCATCCTATCACAACAGGCCTACTAAAAATTCTGTCTATAAATGTATATACAGAAGTAGAACTTGGATCCCCAGCAGCTGTGCTAGCCATGTGGTCTGCCACTAGCTGCCCTGGACCTTTCTCTCCAGTTACTAGCACCAGGATATATAAGCCAGCAAATCTGGAGCCCCACTCCAGCTCCTGGTACTCAGACCCCTCACACTACATACACACACACACACACACACACAGCATCGATCCCACCAGTAAATGTCCTTAGACCAGTGATATGCAGTCACTGGCCCCTGATCCCCTGATCTCCAGCTGCCTCATGCACACATGCTCACACACACACATGCAAACACATCTCTCATTTGATTCCCAGTCCCTGTGGTCTCTTCAGCAGTTGCCCTGGTCCTTCTGGGAGCTAACTCACACAGAATCACAGAATCACAGAAACA
>NW_010536557.1:0-1674 GCF_000687285.1 Phaethon lepturus | reverse complement strand
TAATAATAATAATAATACACAAGAAAAACAAAAAACACCCCCCGGGCGTCCCGCGCCAGCACCGCGCAGGGCAGGGGGTGGTGGGGCACGAAACACCCCCCAAGCACCGCGCCGGGACTCGCCGGGCCTTGCCAAACTCCGAGCATCACAGGAAAGGAGGGCCCCTGGGAATGGATCCCAAATGAAACTAAATCATTTGCATATGGCGAAGCAAATGCCATCCGCAGCCGGTTCTCCGGGCTTGGCTTTAATAATTCAAAGCACCTATTTCCTTACTCCTCGACGCGGTACGGCACCACAGACAGCATCCACCCAGCACAAAGAGCCGGCGACGCAACTCCGAGCCGTCGGCTCGGGCGACGGCAAAGTTTTCCGTCGTACTTTCCACCCAGATCTATGGGGTCTGCGCGCGCGGCTGCCCGTGCGAGGGGGGAGGAAAGAACGAGCAGAGGTTTCTCTAACTCACTTGTTCTGCGTTTATTCGGGAGGTCCCCGGAGGTTTGGGTAAACAGTACTTGAATTATAATCACACATTTCATTCAAATTTCATGCTTTGAGGATTTTTTCCTCATTAGAACAGTTAGTTGTCAATCTGACAAGATCACATTTGTAACCTTTAAACCACCCTCGGCGTGTAATACGTAAGGCCAAAAATCCCAGCTACTACAGGTCAACGGGCAACAAAACGCTCCTCCAGAAAGGGAGAGAAACGGCTCCTCGCACCCAGGGCTGGTGGCAGACGGGCAGAAATCTCCTACGCCCGTAAGTCTGCTTTGTAAAACGTAACCTCCTACAGACGTAGGTATCAATGAAAAGTAACAAAGTGCTTTGATCATTTAGCAAAAAACCACCTTCTGGTGTTTTTAATACACACCTAGAAATAAAGCCCGTTCCTCCTTTCTGCGTTTGCAAACTGCAAGGCATGGTATTTTCTCTCTTAATAAAAGCTGTAGCTTCACAGCTCCACACAAAGTTATACAACTAGCATTACATTTTAGTACAAAATTTTACCACAAAATTAGATTGGATGGACCTTTAAATCATCTAACTTAATTGCTCTCCTGCCACGGAAACAAGCCCCTAACTCCAGCAGAAGCAGCTTTTTCTGACTGGCACTAGATAATCCTAAAAACTTCACGTGTCGATGTCTATAGATCATGGAAACGGAGAGAGACGCGCAGCTCTGGAGAGCAATCCTTGAATCGTGACCCATGTGTCAAGAAAATGACTGCAGATGATTTCAGTTCGGTTTTTGCAACCTCGGAGTGGGGAACAGTCCAACTTAATTTGGCTCCTGTCATATTAGTGCTTTCATTCTCCTGAACGGGAAAATTTCACTATAAATACATTGTACGTAACACGGTAAGAAGTTAAGGCGGTTTGCAGGGAGTAAGCCCATAACTATAATTCTCAACACACGACAATAAAAATTAATTACTTTACTGTATCATATTTGCATTCGACACACACATTGAGGTAACTTTAACGTATTTTCCTGCCTCGCTTAGGAACTTGTGATGGTCCCGGATATTCTGCCTTTATTATTTTTCAGAAATAGAAATGTGTATCTCACATAAAATGCATATTACTAGTAACAGCCAGGAATACTCTCGGAGAGACGCGGACCGCAGGCAGGGCTTTGCAATGATGCCAGGCCAGGCTACGTGAGTCCTC
>NW_010536556.1:0-1099 GCF_000687285.1 Phaethon lepturus | reverse complement strand
CCCCACATCCAGCCCCCGGCAAACCAGGGCTGCGCTGGCGATCCCCGAACCCCAAGCTGTGCCCACCCCAGGAGCCTCCCACCCTCCTCGAGAGCCCCCCGCCACGTGTCTGTTCCTTGCGTCCGCCCTCCTCGATGCCCCCTGAACCCCTTATCCCCCACGTCTCTCTCCATCCCTCCCAGGCATCCTCCATCCCCCATTTAACCCTCCCATCTCCCAGGGGCATCCTCCCAGGTCCCCTGTCCCCTGCAGGTCCCCCATATCTCATCCCACCGCCCCCATCGCCTTCCCACCACCCCACATCCCTCCCCAGTTCTCCATTCCCCAGCACTGGTGTCTCTGGACACCGGCTTGTCACCCCACACCCATCTCGGCTCCAGGGCATGGCTTGGGGCCCTGTCACCCTGCATATTCCCAGCCCTGCCTGCTCGTCCTCAGCCTCAGTTTCCCTCTCTGCTGCCGGGCTCTGAGCAGCATGGACCATGAGGAACAGACTGCACCATCCCTGTGACATCTGGAGAAGAGGTGGCAGGTTCTGGGCTGGTCCATGCTACCCCCATCTGTTGGTCACACACAAGATGTCCCTCACCCTGTGCTCCGCAAGGACACAAGACGTCCCTTTCCCTGCTGCTCTGCAAGGAAATCTCCCTGGAAAGCATCATCCTTCTAAGGTCCTGGGGCTGCGACCATGGGGGACAAACTGCAATCCCAGAGGGGCTGGGGCAATGTGGGGGACCTGGGTGGACCTGGAGCAGGTCCTCCCGGCAGCTGCAGGACTTGCCAAAAAGGAGCTAGGTTTGAGGTGCTCCACCTTGATGATGGTCCACCCTGAGATGCTCCACCTCGATGATGCTCCACCTTGATGATGGTCCACCCTGGGATGCTGCACCTCAATTCTCCGTCTTGGGATGCTCCACCTTGATGTTCCATCTTGGAATGCTCCACCTCAATGATGCTCTACCTGGAGAAGGGATGAAGCCACCACCCAGATGCTCCAGGCAGGGCACAAACCTGCACATACAAGGGGCAAAATTGGGGGATGATGAGAAGGGGGAGAAGCTCGTCCCACCCCTGTCCTGGTGTCCCACCAGCACCGCTG
>NW_010536555.1:398-1032 GCF_000687285.1 Phaethon lepturus | reverse complement strand
AAAAAGAGGGATTCGTTAGCGACCCGCCCCGGGCCTGGCTGTGCTCTCTCTCGCAAGGTCGGGCAGGGGAGGCTCCTGCAAAGCTGTGGCGAGAAGCAGCTGCGAGAGACAGGAGAATCAGGCCCGACGTTTTAATAACATCCAGTCATTTTTAAACGAAGCAAGAAAAAAAAAAAAGGAAAAAAAAAAGATCTGACCATTTTAAATGAACGGAACTAGCAGCCACCAGCCTAGGTTTTTAAAATATTATTGTTTCAATAAAGTTACGTCAAATTGTGTAGGAAATAATTTGTCTTTGGTTTTTAATCTCGGGGGGGGGAAAAGCACTTTACGTTGACTTTTTGTTGTTGTTGCGATGCTGGAGTAGGATAGCAGAGTGTAACAATCAAGCACTTTAACCAAGCACTATTTTAATTTGTGCCTCCTGTCGTGACTGTGATTTGTTACACGCCTGTAGCAAGTCACAACCTGTCCTGTGGTAACTGTGATGGTAATCTTTTATGTTGTTCTCTGTTTCTACTGTAAAACTCAACTGTAAATAACTCTGTCACTGAGCGTTTCCTGACCCGTTCCTGAGTACCGGCCGGGGCGTGTGACGAGCGGCGTGCAGCAGGTCCGGGGACGTGCTGAGACA
>NW_010536555.1:0-369 GCF_000687285.1 Phaethon lepturus | reverse complement strand
GGGGAGCCGCTCGAGTCCGCTGCGTTTTGTTCCTTCCTACTGTAAAAAAAAAAAAAAGAGCCGTTGATTAGTCCTGAATGTAAATGTCTGTCCGTCCAAGCCGTACAGTACTTCTGTCTGTAATCCGTAATAGTGAATGCAGCATGTACGGACAAAAGCAATAAGCACATATATGTTTTAGGAACTATTATGGGTTACGATGATAGCTTTGTTAGGTCTCTCCTTGGCACAAAACTGTACACGCGTTGGAGTTAACTCTGCTCTGCTCAGCCGACCCCACCCCGGGCGGTGGGACGCAGCCCGAGGTACCCGCTCAGAAGTTGTCCTTGCGTCCCAGCGGGGCGAGCCCCTGGGCAAGGCACGAGTGAG
>NW_010536554.1:0-869 GCF_000687285.1 Phaethon lepturus | reverse complement strand
TTTTCCGGCCGTGGCGGGCACGTCCCCACGAGTATGAAGTAATGTTGTGTTTGTCTGCATTACAGGGAATAAGCTTCAGTGCTTTTCAACCCAAAGACACAGCAGGTTTTCCAAAGACTCATACTTTAGAGATCTTAATTTGTTATCGTTTTTTCCTGTGTTCTAAAACTGACCGTGAAAGCCGTTACTTTTAGACAAAAAGGTTAATTTACATTGAGCTACTCTGCCACTTCGATTTAGATTGGGAACACATTCCTTTAAAATATCTGAAGAAAATGCGTGTTTCTTAAAGGAGGAGCATAAGAAATCAATCTCCAGAAAGCCTGTCTGCTGTGCTGCATATATGGGTGTGTGATTGCCGCGATCTGCTCACCTGGTGGAACAGTCACAGAAACCGCTAGACAAACACAAAACGTTATTTTTTAGAAAAACAGTTACCTGATGAGTTGTATTGCTGATTTCCCAACTGAAAAGGGAAAACAAAATACAAATTAAAAAAAAACAAAAAACACAACAGAGGCATTCCTGCCATATGATGAAACAAGAGACCAGCCAGAAAAGAACCCCAAAAGAAAGGAAGAATAAAAGCTGTTGTGCATTATTGAGTACATGAAGACCTTTTTCCATGGTCATGTAAGTATTGCCATAAAACGTAACTTAAAAAAAGATAACAAGAAAAGAGCGGGAATTCAAAACGTGAAAATGAAGCAGAATAAAAATCTTACCCACGGAAACTAAAAATTTCTCTCCATTTGCTTAGATCTGAAATTTTGCCGGCGATCTCCTCTAGCTCTGTCTGCGGCACGGTGCGCTCGGCCTCCCGGTCACCCATCTGCAGCCGCCCGCGCGCCGGGCGGTGCGGAGGGACG
>NW_010536553.1:0-4166 GCF_000687285.1 Phaethon lepturus | reverse complement strand
CTGAATGGCAGCACAACCCTCTGGTGTATCAACTGCTCCTCTCAGTTTTTGATCATCTGCAAACACCTTGAGGGTGCATTCTGACCCATCATCCAAGTCATTAATGAAAAGGAGAAAGAGTAGTGGCCCCTGGAGCAGAGTGCCAAGAAGCTGTGGATGCCCCAACATTGAAAGTGTTCAGCGCCAGTCTGGATGAGGCTTAGAGCAACCAGATCGAATGAAAGATGTCTCTGCCCATGGCAGAGGGGTTGGACTAGATGGTCTTCAAGGTCCTTGCCAAGCCAAACCACTCTATGATTCTGTGATTCTGCATGGACTCTCAACTTCCTGGAGATGAAGTCACCAGATCTAGAGCATCTTGAGGAGGTTCATGGAAAACCAAGGTGAGCAAGAAGGCATTTGAATGATGTCCCTGCACCTTGTGCAGTCTGTCACTATCACTACCACTGGCATGCAAGATGGTCAGCACGGAGAAAACAGTGGAGAGACGCCTTTTGGACACCTTCAGACACACTGGTGAAAAATTGCACAGGCAGGCAAGTAGAAATGCTTCCCAGATGCTTTATTTCTTAACTGACAACTGTACTCTAAAAAGCGCTACTCATTTCAACATGGGGCTTTCAGAAGCTGGCGTAGCTACAGCCAAGGAGGGATTAGGAGAGTGGTGAAAGCACTCTAGCTTTGCTGGAGAGGCTTGGCTCAGCCCCTGCATAGCAGACTGGAGCACTAGCACACACTGAAACTCTGTCCAGCTCTGCTGCCTTCAGCTAGCTCTGTGTCTACTGTTAAGTAGGAAAACTAGCAGGTAGCAGGCAGGGGATTGTGCTGACTCAGGAACATCAGCGACACTTCTCTGGGTTGTTAGGAGCACTGCACAATGGACCTTTCCAAAGCTGGCTCTACCCTTAGTAACCTGGATTTTCTTACCTTCAGGAAGTCAGCATGGAAGCATGGCTCCACAGTCCCCTTCATCTGAACTCTCCATAATTTCCCCTACATGGTCCAAGTTGGGGACAGCTGGGTAAGCAGAATGAAGAAGCCCATGAAGCTGTGGGGCAAAGGCAGCAGCTCGAGGAGTGCTCAACCCACCAGAGAGCCCTGTGCTCCCCATCAAGCACAAACACGTGCCACCAACTTGAGCTATATAATTTGTGCTGTGGTTGGTGGGTAGGGAAAAAACGTTATTTGGTGGGCACCAGGTTTCCCCCTCTGTCCTTTAAGAGAGGAGCAGTTTGAGGAACAGAAAGCTCTGGGTAGCTGTCCACCTAGCAGGCCTCTGCATTTCCAGAGGTACTGCTGCCTTCCTCAGCATGATGCAGTCTCCTTCTGCTCTGCCCTGAGCCAACTCTCCTTGGCTTTTGCCCTCATTTCAAGCATCTCCTCAAAGGAGGTGGCTCTGCCTTTGCCTTTTCTGATTTCTCTGCTGCTTGAATATCCTTGTGCTCTCCAGACACTTACCTCCCAGTGGTTTCCTAACCAGTACTTTCTCCTGGCCTTTCAAGGTTCCTTCAGTGTCTCCTGCTCTGGATTCTGTACTTTGGGGACACTTCATTGAGCTCATCCACAGACAAACCCAGCTCTCATCCCTTCTCTTGATAATGTTGCTTAGGATCTGTGCTCACTTGCTGTCCTTTGCTTTCCATCTATCCTCCCCATCTCCAGGCCAGGCAGGTGAGTTCAGGTGTGGCTGCCTCTGGAGAACACAGGGTGAGGAAGAGATTGTCATCAGTGCAGTCCAGCAGACTGTGTCCTTGCTTTATGGCCTGTCTCCAGACTTCTTTCAGATCATTCCAGACATACAGAAACCCTACAGAAAGTGTCCTTGCCCACAGGGATAGTTTCTACTATTGCTGTACCATAATCTTTGTTCATGCCTTGAGCTAAGAAATCTCAAATTCTTTCCCAACCTCTACTCTGACTAGATTTTCCTGTTCTTCCTGTACATAGTCTCTTCATAGAGCCACACGGAGTTACTGGCTGCTAAGAAATCCTGTGGCAGCACATTCCCTAAGCTGTTTTGCATTATTCAGATGAAGTATTTGGTGACCGCACATGGTAGAATTTCACCCTAGTTTGCCTATAACAGCAGCAGAAATACAGTTTGTAGTGGACGCTTGCCTCAACAAACTCCCACCAAGTCCACCAGAATTCACCATGGCATTTGGGGTTAATTTGGAATTCAGAATGGATACCATGCATCGATTTCCACGAGTGGGCAAATTTCTGAGGCAGGACTCATCTCTTTCAATAGGTAAGAAGGGCAAGTACTGATCCCAAATGGGAGAACCTTTTCATATTCTATAAATTATGTACTAGCACCACAGAGGACATTACATTAAAAAGAAAAACAAACAAAAAAAACCCATAAAAGATAACGTGGTGATTTCTAAATCTTAAATTCTGGTATGATGGGAGAGACCAAACAAGCACCTGTTTATACTCATGCAGAGTTAAGGAAGAGAAGCCTTTAGAAATGCTGAAAATAGGTTAAGGTCACCACAAGAAAATACTTGCTTGTCTTCTTTCTAGCACAGAGAAAAAGCCAACCAGTAGTAAGACCCATGCCACAAAGACAGACTTTCAAGTAATTCTCTTTGGTCATCCTTCTCAGTAATAAACTTCACCCAGAGACATTTCAGAGGATTTATGATGCCTGAGTCCATTCCCCTTGTTATCAAAGCCTGTTGGGCAGCTTGCAATTCCCTCTTCACAGGACTGCACTGTCACTTCCAAGGAGCCCCGTACAGCCTTTGTGGAGCCTGCTCTTGGAGTGACCACCACTCATGACATGTTGTCACCAGGCAAAACTCCTAACACATAGCTAACAATCCCCAATTGCAGCATTCAGTCTTCCTAATGAGATGTAAGAAACAAAAGAAAATCAGAGGGACAAGAACACTCTCCTCTGCTGTTCAAAGCATGCAAAGGAACAACCAGTCTTTCCAAATGCCTAGCTGAAAATTTTAGCAATTATGATTGGCCAAGAGAAAATCTCTAAAAGGTCTCAAAGGTTAGGGGAATCTTCCAGAGAGATGACAAAGCACATATCAGCACATTACACAGTACTTTCTGCTACCTATCCATAACTGCTGAGATAGTTGAGGCTTGGTTTTTAACAATTACTTCCTCCTTTTTGGTCCACTGCCTTGTCTTTTCTCCTGGGATTAATTCATAATGCTGCATTTCTCTTGAATCTCCATGTTTCATCAGGTACAGGATCAGTCAGCAGTAAGTCAGAAGAAATGGATGCAAGATAGCTGAGATCACTTGTCCAAAGAGCCATTTTCCAGGAATTGCTTCACTTTTTCACTTTACACAAACATAGAAGGTACTGTGATCAGTACGTAGATCAACCCAGCAGCAGTGGGAGACAAGAACACATGGGCATGGCCACCTTCTGCAGTGTATTGCTGTCCTGCTCCCAAATGGTACAGACAGCACCATCACCAGCTACTGCTCATACTGGAGGGGATGTTTTATTTGTTCTTTATTTGCCACCACTTGTTTCCAGTGCAGAATCCCCACACCATAGGGAGAGTTAGCCTTGCCTGTGCGTGTCTGTAGAGATGAGCAGATGAGGGCGTGCTTTCCAAAGCACCTCCCCAGAAGGTTACTGAGGGGGGCAATCACATTCAAAAGTTGCATATGGCTGCCTTCTGCTTCGGAGAGTTTTGGAAGACAAAATAGTGAAAGGCAATTATCTCTGACTGTTCAGGGATCAAGGCTTTAATTATCTGTGTCATCTCAGTGCTTCATTCCTGTCCTTACTGCTGAGTCTAACAGTAAGGACTACTGCTAGTTTTGCCTCTCTCTGCACCCTTGTATCAGCTATGCCATTTCTCCATGCTCAGGTGTGTGCTGTAGCTTAGCCTCTAGCCCCGGGCAGGGTCTCACAGCCCCTCCAGGCCCAGGCAGACCTTTCATTCGCAACTGCCCCATTTCCCCCCACGGGCTCTTCACACAGAAGCAGTTTAATGATGGCAGGCTCACTCCCCGCCCCACGCTGCCCCTTGCAAAGCGGCAGCTCAGCAAGCCAGATGTCCATTCCAGCTGCTGGGGTGCCAACATTTCCAGTCACCCACAGGTTTCCATGACACCAGAGGGGCTACGTTCCAGGTCCCTGCACTAGGACACAGAACAGCACTGCACCTCACAGTTCACCACCG
>NW_010536552.1:0-10628 GCF_000687285.1 Phaethon lepturus | reverse complement strand
GCGCGTTCTCAGCCGCCAGCTTCGCCTTCGGGCGCACTGGCCGGGGCTGCTTGGGGGTTTGCTGGTTAAAAGAGAAAAAACTAAAAAGTAATCTGAGTCATCAAGTTGTCTGAACTTTGGGGTTGTACAAAGCGCAGTTTGTATGTCTGTGGTCAGGGTGGAGGACTCTTACAAGTACATCTGAACAGGGCTATAGGTGTTGGTATTACCAGCAAAGTCTAGTCTACAAGTTAGATGAAATAATGCTGCGTGCCAAGGTGTATTTTTGAGACTAAAAACATGTTTCATGGATGTAGACAAAGTTTAGGGACTAAGGCAGACTGCTAGTGGGAACTTCCCTGCCTTCCTCCATCTCAGTGTTCCCAGGGAACAAATTTAAGCCTCATTAAATTCTAGATTTGAGAGTTGGACAGATGTGGTACTGCGAAGGTGTTGCAGAGAATTTATAAACGTTTCTGAAGACCGCTTCTGAGATACGGCATCTTTGAGGCAGCAAGCTGAGCATCTCTGAAACGATTTTGCTTGACAGGTTTGATGAAAAGGAGAATGTATCAAACTGCATCCAGCTGAAGACTTCAGTTATTAAAGGTATTAAGAATCAGCTGATAGACCAGTTTCCTGTTATTGAACCATGGCTAAACCAAATTATGCCAAAGAAAGACCCAGTCAAAATAGTAAGATGGTAAGTTTCTTTTCTCTTAACCCTTGCTTACAAGGTGATAGGACTGCTTCCTTTATATGTTTATTTTTGTATAGTAGATGAACCTAGTGGTTTTGAAAGGCTTCTCATTTCATATAGATAATAGTCTGTGTTATGGCCAAAGCAGAAAGCTTGCATGTGCTCATCTCGCTCTTGATGGCATGCTAGCGGGACACTTGAGGAAAACAAAAATGCTTCCTAGGAGTGAATGTGCAACATATTTGGGGGCTTTCCAGGGATCAGCCTGTTACTGAAGAGAAGCATTCAGCTTTAGGGATAGGGAAGCTCAAACTTGTTTGGATAGCTTCCAGTAGCTTTTTTTTTTTTTACTATTTTTGGGCTTCTATATATTATCTGAATTATTTTCTTTTTTTATATAGAGGATAGTATATTTTTGCTGATTCCTTCTCCTTGTCCGCTCTTTGTATTGCATTTGAAAAAAACCCACAGAACTGCAGTTTGTGAACAGCTGGATGTTTGTGGATTTCTTTCTTTTTTTCTTTCTTTTTTTTAAAGGGGAAGGAAGTGTGCAGGAAGCTAGTGTTGACGAACAAGTCATAAAAAAAGAGAATTTTTTTAGTTTTCTTGCTAACTGACTGTCTTAATTCTCAGATGCCAAGATAGACCAGACTCTGTGAAGTGAAATATTTCATTTAAAGTATAAAAGTGTTAAGTAGCTATTGGAATATTTTTGTTTTAATCTTGCAGTCATGAACATATAGAAATCCTCACTGTGAATGGGGAGCTGCTGTTCTTCAGACAAAGAGAAGGGATTTTTTACCCAACACTAAGGCTGCTTCACAAATGTAAGTTTCCTGAAGATGGTAGTGATGGGGAGAGAGGAGTGAGCGCATGATTTCACAGGACTTCTGTACAAACAAATTAAACAGAACTTACTGCTTACATGCATATATATATATTTTTATATATATATATTCTCCAGAGTAGATCTTAAAGATATAGTATGCCTTCTCAACTGTAATTGCTTTGCTATTTGAGGTGCCTATATAGATTGCTTCCCCCTTAATTATTGTAATGCTATATGTTAAGCAATCTAAACATTGATTTCTAAGAATTAAATGTGCAAAGCTCTGCAAAAAATCTTGAGCAAGGTTTCCCTAGGACAGAAATCTAAATTTCCTGTTGTTAGGCCCTATCTTTGTTCTTGCAAGTCTTCCTTTAAACCCTTTTTGCTTCCTTCCAAATACTTGTAGGTTCTTACTAGAAAAATGTTCTTTAATCATGAGTTTAATGATAATTAACTTCGTATATAACAAAACAAGTATGCTTGTCTCCTGTAAGAATTTATGCTGCGTACCTTTTACAGTTTACTCTCTTGCATTATTTTTCTTGATGTTCTCACTCTTATGCTTGATTGTATTATGCTGATGTGGATGAGCGTAGGTGTCCCTAAAAATGTTACTCAGTCAAATCTCAGTCTTTGAAATACTTCAAGAAGGTGCTTGCACTTGAAGGATGGCTTGGAGAGCTGACAGCCTTCATGAATTTTGTGCATATTTGTCTTTTTTGTCCTGTTAACATTAAACTGCTGCTTTTTCATGTAAGTGGTTATACATGTAACTTGAGGGATTTAAGACCCCTTGGTTTTAAGATCTCTCGGTATGTGGGCACTCGGGTGATTGTTTTCATTGGGGGGATTTGTTAAACGTATGCAGGAGGCATAGGCCTAGTGGTGGATTGTCCTTTGGATCTCAGATAAAAGATGTGGTCTGGGAGAACATCACTTGTAATACCCTTTCGGGACAGTATAGCCCAGTAGGGGCTCCAGTAATTATTTCTCAAACTTCCTACCCTTGCAGCACACTATATATCTAATTGCCCCATCTAAACTGACTTGATAATGAGTTACTAATGTTGTCATCTTACTGTATTAATTGTAATGCTGTATCTTTCCCCTCCTAGACCCATTTATTCTACCACATCAGCAAGTTGATAAAGGCGCCATTAAATTTGTACTAAGTGGAGCTAATATAATGTGCCCTGGCCTGACATCTCCTGGAGCAAAACTTTACCCTGCTGCCGTTGATACTGTTGTTGTATCCTTCTTTAACTATGAGTTACTGCTTGTTGTGTGATGAGTCAAATTTCTGTTCTTGTGTTCTCAGCTGATCTTAATCTGAATTACTTTGGGTTTTTGATGGTATTTCATGGAATAACTAGTAATCTGAAAAGAGCTGCAGGGTTCAGATGTTATTTGGCCGGGTTAAAATGGTTCTTAATTTTTTTTTTTTTTACTTACTGGGATGTTCGAAACCAAATAATTATTCTTTTTGGTGGGATGCTGTTCCATTAATCTAATTGATGCATGGAGCTCCTTTGTGATTTTGTGCAAAATTTTAAAAATGAGGTGCAGTGTAATTTGTCCCCTACCTCCTTAATCAATCTTGTATCTCCTTCAATTCTAGAAGAATTTGCTTCTGTTCCTAGGGAATTTGGAAAGATGTTTAGGATCAGCTTTACTGTAGTCAGGACTTGCTCTATGTGTCTGAAATTAGCATATGTAAAATTAGGAAAGTATGCTAATTCACTCCTGCTTATGATATTACTGAGAAAGGAACCCTGAGCAAATACAGCATTAGTAATACCAAGCTTTTGTTGTTTGTTAGATGCTATAGGAAAAGATCAGCAGTTGGTATCCCATGTTGTGAAGCTTTGAAAAGAACACATCTGATTTCAGTACTTACATGTTTTTTTTAGATTTGTATCTCAATTCTTCTGTACCTGGGAATCTAAAATGGCCCCACAAACATGCAGTTTTGTTCCAGAAAGGGTGAGACTTTCATCTCTGTGTTAGGCAGAAAGGAAGAAATGGAGTGTAGTGCTGGGAGATCTTTTTCTGTAATTGCTGTTTGAAGTTCATAAATACATGCTTTGTTCTACACACTGTGATTCAATTGTTAAATGCAGTGCATTGTTGTGCTTATCTTTAAGAGCTAGAGCTCTAGAATTACTGAAGGGGTAAAAGTTTAACAAGGGATTTTGAAACTTTGGAAAGTTGTTTCCTCATACTGCTTTTACTTTTCTGAAATAGTTTAAAAAAAAAAAATCTATTTTCCTTAGCGGTAATTTGTAGGCAATAATGGCAGAGGGAAAACAACATGCATTATGTGTGGGAGTAATGAAGATGTCAGCTGAGGACATGTAAGTGCTTTAAAAATTGAAATATAATCAATCCCACGTCATTATTCCTATGTTTGGAATATAAGCACCACTGTCAAGGTTACTGCATCACTGTTCCAGTGTATGTTGTTCAAGTACAGAATTTATTTAAGGTTTCATTTTGTTGATTAATATTTGGGTAAGGAAGAGGAGAAAGGGAATATCTTCCCTACTTAGTTCTTTACCAAGCGGAATCAAAGTATTTCCTTCATGTGAATATGGATTTTAAGACACACAACATTAGTACTACCTCTGAATGTTAGTATTTCTTGCCCTCTGATCATACTTCTCAAAGATCTTGCTGAACAAAGACATAATCTGTATAGAATACTTACTACCTGGTCCGGGCAAGAGATGTAATGTGGATTTGAGGTGGTTGAAAATGTCGATGTGTTTGTGGGTTGGTTTTTTTTTCCCTTGTCTGCAGGGACAGCAGAGACTAGTCCTGCTGGTACTTGATTGACCACCTCGGCTTTCCTCCGTGGCCGCCTTTTTTTTCTTTGTGTTGTACTTCCTGCCTGATGTGCTTATTAGTTTAGCTAAGCTTTTTGTGGAATGTAGAGGTCTGTCTGGGGCATAAACATGAACTAAAAACTATTTGAGAAGGAAAAGAGACAGAAAATGGAAACGGATGATGGTTGTTCCTAGCATTCAGATAGTGCTAAGTTATAAGCAGCTAAACCACATCGTCATTTTAAGTTCTATGATGTCTTCCAGCAGGATGTAATAAGATGCACCCAGCAGGTTTGGGCTGTGTTGGTTCCAGCTCTGTGTAGCACTTGCGTGGGTGAGGAAGGTGGTTTTGATGAGAACGAGTCACTGTTTGTTGTGGGGCTAATTCTCAGTGAAATCATCTTCTGTCCTGGGTCACTCTGCGGTACTAAGTTGTAATGGTGGCACAAGGGAGAGAGGTGGAAGCGTGTTACAGAGGGATAGAGTGGGACTGCAGCAACCTGGATTTGGACCTGCTGTAGCTGTTGGGGAATTACATTCCTCAGGATTCTTTGTAGTGCCTTCAAAAGACTCCAAGAGTAGGTGGAAAGAATAGCTGCTTTTGTCCCAGTCCTACTGGACTGATGGCTGTGACCACTGCAAACCAAGATTATCTGTATTCCTAACTTCAAATTCAGCAGCATTGCAGCCTGTGAGAAGCCACATACACTGGAGAGGAAAATGAAATGATCCTGATCTATGCAGCCTTTTAGCCTGCCTTTTTGTGTGATATTGTTTAAAACAGAAAATTGTGAAACAGTATGATTTCAGTCTCTTGGTGTGCTTATGATGCATGATGTGTTCATGGAATTAACATAGCAGCGTTTTCCTTCCTGATTTACTTTTGTGTAAGTAATGGAACACTTAGGGTAAATATGGTAAATGATATTCTCCAGGGGAATGAAAGTTGTTCTCAGTCCTAGAATAATTAGATTTGTTTATTGTGACAAAACTAAATTTTTTCCATGGAATAATACACTGGATGAAAGACGAACACAAATCCAATGCAGATGCACAAAATAACCATACGTTGATGTGATTCAAAAGATACAGAAGGATGGTATGTCTGTGACATGCTGGAAGTCCTTGGCACAGAAATTTAGCATTGCTAATGCTTTGAATGGGTAGATGTCTTGTAACTAGCAGTGAAGCAGCTCACCTGTCTTTGACTGTGTCAGTGGCACACATGGAACCAGAACTTGTCAAATTCCACAGTCCAGCCATGTTGCACCACCTGCTGTGCTAGGAGAGGGGACTCACATAAAACTGCTGTGCTATTTTGGTAGAGAAAAGCTAAAATCAAGAAAAATAGCAGAAGTGTTGTCTGAAGAACTGCCTCCCACAAAGAAGTAGTTAAAAATATTGTGCAAGGTTGTTGACAAAATGTGGAAGACAAATATTGTCATCTTATCATTCAGCAATGTGGGTGCATGTAATAACAAATACTGTTTTTTGTCCACCTGCTGTTCAAGTTTTTTTACTTTGTCATAGCTTCTCCCCTTCCAATTGATAAATACTGCATTTTCTACTTTAAATATTGTATTTTGTACTGCTCTAATATTTCACTTAGCTAATACTTCTGTACCTTTTTCCTTCTTCTACAGTGAGAAGGTCAACAAAGGGATTGGTATTGAAAATATCCACTATTTAAATGATGGCCTTTGGCATATGAAGACATACAAGTGAAACAAAAGGAACTGTGTTGCTCCAAAGGAATGCACTTAGATTAAATGTGGACTGCTTTGTAATTCCTTGTTTTTAATGTGACTGAATGTACAAATTATTTTGTTCTGTGGCTATGCTAAATAAATCAAGTGAATGCGAAAGTACTGTTAGGCTACAATAGTTTTCTAGATTTCTTTTTATTACAGTTCTTTTGTTTTGTCTTAAACCCAAGTCTTCAGTGACTGAAGATATCTGATGGGAAGATCCTGCATGGACTGTGAGTAGACTATTTCAAACAAAAAGGAGGAAAAAGCCAAGAAATGTTTACATTTTTATGCTCTTCTAAAAGAGTAATATAAAGCCTATGTGAAATACGATTAATATGGTTTATAAAACCTCTGAAACATTTCAGATTATTTTCTTCTGATTAACATCTTGTTAGTCTACCTGTTTCTTGAATGTGGAGAAATCAGGTTTTTGGATGCTTATTTTTTAACTTAATTTATTAACAGCATTAACTATTAACTTCAGTATTTTACTTAGGGATTTTCTCTTTTTAATATGCATTTATCTGTATAGAATTTATGAACTTAAACTGGTATGTGGACTAGAAATTCCTTTTATGCTAGTTCATACCTGAAGAATATATAGATGTTCCAGTTTCTACCTGCCAACACTGTTTGATATCGCTCTCCTTATAGTGGAGTTTATAGTAATGGTGGGCACACTCCAGATGGAGTGTGTGCCAACTTGGTGCCTGATGCTCTACCCCGTGTTTGCCGCCTTATTTTAGGAGCAGAAACAAAATCGCTGTTTAAGAAAGGCATGATAGCAAAACATGGTTATCGCTGTAGCCAGGAGCAGCTTCTTCAGGTGGAACTTCAAAAGAGGTCTCAGCTTGTGTGCACTGCCACATGTATGTACACCTACACAGCGGGTTAAAGAGCACTGTGTATTTGTCTGAATAACCCAACTCTGTTCAGCAACTGCATATGCAAAGCTATGCCTATGGAAAACAGCCTGTGCCATGGAATCATTCAATAAACTAAGGAAACGTTTAAGGTCTACCACTCATCACTCTGTCTCTGGAAGCATTTATTAATATTTCAAGTCTCTCTTCTAACACTTGTGTTTTATAATGGCAGAACGTAATTGTCTATGCAGGTGCCTTCTGTTGGTGCTGTTCTGCATGTTTGTTTCCTCACTCTGTTACTGTTACAGAAGATAGTGGCACAGATATTGTCCATCTGATTTTAAAGTCAAATTAAGACATGGGAGATGGAATGTGTTACCTAGTATGTGCTACTTTTAAGTTTCTGTAAAATTATTTACAAAATCGTACTTTTAAAATGACAGGATAAATCTGAAGCTATTTATTAATGTAGGAAAAGAAAAATTAGGGTGATTATTACAGCAGTGTTGCAGAAAAAAGTTTGGTCAAACCTCAGACCTTCCCTTCAGAATGCCAATGGACATTTTTATGCATCTTAAAGACTCTGCTATAAATGTACCAATTTCTTATTAGTGCTATGGGGAATTAGTTTGTACTGCAGTGGCTCTTTTTTGCATAAAATGAGCTAGTCTTGGGTTCTGTGGCTTTCTTTTTCCCCTTCCATCTTGTTTTCTGTTGTGTTACCGTACCTCTCAAATCTGTGATACATGAGGTTCATTCTGGTTTGAATTGTTAATGCCCTTTTTTTCCTTGACTTGCCCTGTGACTGCTGTTGTTGCAGTGGGGTCAGAACTGTCTTTGATATCAGAAACACCACTGAAATCAAAATTTTACTTTCTTCATCTGGCTTTGTGAGAGTATTTCCAACTGTGGATCTAACCTTTGGGGGGGAAAAAAAAAAGGTTTTGTAAGAAAATACAAGTTAAATTGTGCTTAATTTAAATTGTATACCCATTTAGCAAAATGTTATCAGAAGTACTAACTTAAGTTTTACCTCGGTTTTGGCAGCTGTCATACACACTTTTGTTATGGCAGCTGAACTCAGACTGATGTGGAGGAGGGGAATGTGCAAAAGGTGAGACAAGGTGCACCTTCTGAAACAGCTGAGCTGTGGTATCTTGCCTGGGGATCTGAGCAGTTGTCTTGCTATTCTTGTTAAAAATGAAGGCCCTGATGCTTAAAACAAAAAAGACGTGGATATTCTCAGCTCTGAAGCAGCTGTTTTACTTCTCCACCTGCCCCCTTGCAGCTTAGGATAGGATGAGGTATTATAAAGTTAAAGAAAGGTGAGATAAAAGACCTGAGAAGAGAGTATGTTATGGATACTGCAGTACCAATAAAGCCTGTGATAGTCTGAGGTGTAGTACCTTCCTTAAGTCTTGAAACATCCAGGTCAGGTCAGTGAATTCTAAATGGAATAAATATTGAAGTGCTGTTTATTCCCATTGGCAGTGACTGGAAGGGAGTGTGACCTGGTAACTTGCAGAAAACTGATTTCAAGTGCACTCAATTGTAAACACCACCCTACTCCCCCAGCCCAACCAAAGAAAACCCCACCCCACAACACCACAACAAAAAATCAGCTGGCAATCCCCCTCCAACCACTATTGGGGAGTTCTGAATATTGCTTTGTTGTGCATGTAACCTGTTTTGTGTAATATTCAAATAAAGGCTGGGAGTACACTTTCTGCATCTTTAGAATTAAAATATCTACCCTACATTTGTATTGACAGGTAATAGTATTTACAAGGAAGAAGTTGGTTAGCACCACTAACAGGATGCTTACATATAAAGTGAAATTTTAAATGAGCAATTACCCTTGTGCTAACGGGCCATGTTAATGCTTCTTCAGATAAAGTTATCTCTTTTGTCTGCTTAAAAACAGCAGTCCAAAGGTCACTTAATACTACTCTGCTGCACCTTCCTAACAGATCGCATCAGCTTGTTTCCTGCCAATTCCTTCCTGGGTTAGGCGGCTATCCATAAAGGTACTAATTAAACAGCATAGCTCAAGCTATTGTGTAGTTTAGTGTAAAGGAAATAGCTTAAAGTTAGTCTTTGAGACTGAATCTGTAGTCAGTTTTATTGGTACATCTTAGAAAGATATAGACATTCTAGAAATGCCTGGAAGAATGGAAAGAATCAAAGTCTTGCAAAAATATATTTGTAACAGTAGACTAAGGTTCACTTGAGTTTTCATTAATAAATATTTACATATAAAACCCCCCCATATAAACTTAATTTCCTTTTATCATAAACATTAACAACTTCATCATTTCATTCCAGCACTGTCAAAAGCCAGAAGCATTTCTGTATAAAAGATTTAGAAAAAAAGTTCTCCTTCCACTTTTAAAATTAAGAGTTTTACCAAACCTTGATGTGCAAAAAAAATTGTACACTAGTACCACCAGATACAAAAGTCACATCTGTCAGTACAAACGTGTGTCATGAAGAGCTGCCTCCATGGTTCCAGGTTTTTCTCTGAAGGGACATCAGTCATTGTCCGAGCCTGCAGGTGGAAGGAAGACAAGCGCATCATTGTATGTGTGGCCATAGGGCCTCAGCCTGTAAACACCGTACATCATCACGTGCATGTGGTTCGGGGCCAGTCCGCTGAACGTGATGGCTGTGTCGGAGCAGCAGCCATCCACCACCTGCTGAGGGTGAGTGGACATTGCTTCCTTAATCAGAGCACCGACTGATTTAGTGTTAAAGACATCTTTTCCTTCTGAATCTTCTGCGTTTTCGGCAAACACTCCAGTATACTTCAGGCAGATGGCTAGTTGTTTATCCTCAGCAAGTTTCCAAATCATACCTCCCTGCTCTGGACACTTGTCAGCGTCTTCAAGAACATGGGAGAGTCGTCTTAGTGATTCAATGCTTAAGACTATTCCTCCCTCACCATCTACATACTCAAGGTCACCGGATTTCACAGTATGGCCTATATAAAAAGGCTGAGAGGGGTCTTTTTTCAGTAAGAAATACTTGAGATTTTCAATAATAGCAAACGTTGTTGGATATGCCAGGAAGAACCAGCTGAATTCATCCTTGTAGCGTTCGTATGTTATCTTGTAAGCTTTTCTCATCATCACCCACATATCATTTGTGTTGAGAGCTACAGAATCAAACACTTTGACGTTTTCAGAGCTGTAGAATTCCACCCTGTCACAGTGCTTGCTCCACGTTTCTTTTACTGCAGCCCAGTGCCCCAGATCTTTCGGTTTCACAAGGATGATACAGTAAACATGGATACTTTTACTAAGCTCCATGCGTTCACCCTCCGAAAGGTTTAAGACATCTTCTTTGTTGGGAGCCTGGATGTGATGATGCTCGTGGTGGTGTGCTTTAGTCCCGTGGCCCACCTTGATGTGGCCGAGGAGGGTAACCAGCATGCAGAAGGCTCCTCCTAGCACCACGCCCTTCACAAAGGAGCTGCCTTCAGAAATCATTTTTCCTAGAAAGGAGACATAGTGTAAGAACTTATAGGACTCGGTTTACAGCTGCCGGTTCTGTGCTGTTTTAATACGTTCTTCAATTCCTGGCTCCAGCTGCACTTGCCTTAACTGACGTACCAGGGCAGGAGGCAGTTCCCAGTCCCGGCTCTCGTTACCGCTAACGGGACGACAGATCCCCGCGGGC
>NW_010536551.1:0-1503 GCF_000687285.1 Phaethon lepturus | reverse complement strand
CGGGAGGCGGGCTGCCAGGCTCGCGGTGCCCACGCCACCCGGGCTCCTCTCGCAGGACACCTACGTGCCAGCCAGCCGGGAGCTGCTCTCGCCCCAAATGGCCAGGCTTTTCTTTCTCTGGGATCACCTGCTTTCTGGCAGAACTGCTTTCTACCCTTTCATGCTGCAGACAGGAGCTTTCACGCTTGTTGATCAAATAATTGTTGCTGAAAAGGGAGAAAAAAGTGTAACCTACCTCAGAACAAGGGGTTTATTCATCAGACTGATCCCCTGCCTACAGCTAACGCCACAGCGGGCTCTAGGAATACCTCCCTTGATCCCAGGCATGTCACTGCACAAACAACAGTTCCTCTGCAGTGTCCCTTCCAGCATTGCAGCGAAAGTTCGGTTTTCTTCCAACCATTGCAGTTTCTTACTGACTGCAAAGTCCCACTTTATGTCAATTAAATAGGATGTGGAGGGTTTTCTGGGAGTGGGGAGGGGCTTCTCTGCATCATTTTATCTTCTGACAGCATGGAAGCGATTACCCACCATATCTGAAAGTAAATTTTACCAGAATATGCTCACAAAAACCAGAAGGAAAGTAACAATTTTGGTTTTAAATTAACGTCTTCCTTGGTGTCAAGTCAAGGGGCGTTGACAAAGTTCAGAACAGACCTATGGTGCAGAAAAACCTGAAATAGTTCAGATAACTCAGAGCAGCTTTTGACACATGGAAATTCATTGCATGGCGGTGGTGAAATGCACCCATTGCTCCCGTACCCTCCTCAGTTACCCACGGCTGGCCTCGCTTGCAGGAGACAGCAGTTTCCTAGTCCTGCTCGGCTGCTGCTCCAGGTACTGGCAGGGAGAGATGTGCGAAGACAACGAGGCTCAGACTCGGCAGTAGGCTCGTGTATTTGGCGAGGTGACTGTTTACACTGTAAAGAGGCACTAGAAATACCCCTCCTTGTCCTTGCAAAGTGAACGACGGTTCCTTCTCTCCCACCTCCAGTACTGCAAATACAACTCTGTGTTTAAAAGCCACATCATCACGAGCTCACGAGCAACTTCTACGAGAGCAGATCGGTACAGCACCAGCACTGATGCTTTGACTTCACAATGAACGTGGGTGTAGAAATAAAGTTACAGAAACAAACCTAAGGATATTACACCGACGCGCTGCAGGTATGTATTGAATTACAACACTCCCTACAGAGAGGTGAAGGTGTTGCTTGCCTCACAGGAGTAAAAACACACAGCATGAAAACACATCACAGTTTTCAAATATAAAAAGGACCTATTTTCTGTTACCACATACAGACCAAAACCACATACAGCTCCAAAACCACAGAAGACCAGAGAAGAGGTTAGTTCTCTGCCGGCACCAGGAGGTTCATCACGCACACATTTGAACTGCCATTTGGTCGCACTCGGTGCCACAGCTTTTGCCATCCGTCACCCAAGCAGCACACCTCTTGGTAGCTGCGTTTCCGAACGTCGCAGGAGCGCAGGCGCTGCAGA
>NW_010536550.1:0-17554 GCF_000687285.1 Phaethon lepturus | reverse complement strand
TGCTGTGTTGCTCAGAGAGGTCCCGCGTGGAGTCGCCAGCCCGGTTTAAAGGAGTCAGACGTGATGTACACGGCACCAACGGGCTTCCGCGGAGCCGCCAGGCTCCGTGCTCCGGAGGAGCTGGCTGGAATCAACCAGAGGATCCCATCTTCCTCCTGCTCTCCCAAGTCTGCAGTGGGAAAGATCAGCTCAAGGGGTGGGCTCGGCTTAGCGGCACCGTGCCATACACCTTGTAGCCACCGGCAGGTCCAGCGGGGCTCTGACCTGCTCGGTTCCCTTCAGCCTTCCTTGGTTTTGAGCAACGGCCATCAAGAATACTGGCACTAGCCTCACCCTCGAGGGCCTGGCGCAACCCATCTCCACGTGGCTCCTGGAAGGCCTGACTGGCCAAACTTCACCTCGGCTTTCAGCTGCTTCCTCTTTTCAGCTGCTCTCTCCATCTCTCCCGCCTCACAATACCCCCAACGTGTCCCCCACCAACCGACGAAAACATGAGGTGCAGAAAGGGTAACTGAGCCCTGGCCCGGGGCAACCTGGGGAAGAGCAGCTCCTCCAGGGTGGCCCTCCCGAGGTTTTTATCAGCATTTCAGCAGCTGAAGCAGCCTGGCTCTTCGCGCAGAAGTGCTTTTCTGAAAGAGCTTTGTGAAGCTGAGCTTCGCAGCGCTTCGCAGCCTCTTCCCTTTTCTTCCTCTCCTGTCTTACACCACCAAAATAGCTCTCCAGCATGATACCCACATAAACGCAACGATCGTGCCTGCTCGGGAATGAGATGCACTTTGGGAGGCGATGCCATCATTTTCTGACTTCTTCCCATCTATCCAAACATCCCAACATTTCCAGGACCAGAGAGCACATTTGCAGCCACCTCCCCTGACATCCTGCACCAGGCAGGCTGTGTGATTCAGTCCGCTGTCCTGCCGCTGACCTTAATGGTTATTTTTAAATAAAATCATTACTGTTTTTCACTATGGGCTACTTAGTAACAAGCCAAGAGGAACACGGTGGTTTTATTTTTTTTTTTTCCCTTAGGGCCATAGTTCAGTTTTTCCCCGGGAAAAAAAACATGCATATAGCACTGCAACAGTGAACCCTACAAAAAAAAAAAAAACCCATGGGTGCTTAAATGATGTTGGGAAGAACAACATATTCAGTGTTTATGTTTTTCACGCTGTCACGCTGTTCTGTCAGGGTGATCCACACGTCTCCAAGAACCGGTACCCAAGTGCCTACAGTGGTAGAGTGGGAGAGGAGAAGAGGGAAAATGAAGGGAAACAAGAACTGAATCCAAGGTGGAGGCAAGCGGCAGTACAACAGACAGCTGGTGTTTGGGTGGTGGTAAATCACCCTGAAATGAGCCTCTTCCCTCAGCTCAATGAGGCCTAAACAACAAAGGAAGGCACAGCTTGCAGCCGGACAGCCTGCTAGCCAACCACAGACACACATGACAGCTTCATTCAGGAGCCCGGAGTCAATACAAAAGCTTCGAAATCAATCCGACATCCTGCGACCTCAAACAATGCGCCAAATCTTCTCAGAATTGGAGCCCCAAATGAGGGGGAGCAGCATTCACGGGAGATCAAACCGCAGGGCTGGCATTGAAAGGGACTAAAAAGGAGAAGAATGTTCCCAGTTTATTAATGGTGAGGTCTGGCCGGCTGCATCCCAGCCGCCGTAGGTTACGTTCATTGAAGGGCAGCGCTTTGCACATATTATGCAGAGCGCCCGGAGAGTATGTGTGTGTGCGTGTGTGCGCGAGCGTGCCCCTCACTTCCAGAGATCAGGATGTGCCTTTCTGCTCAGCACTGTTGTCTCCATCAGAAATTCCTCCTGTGTGAACCGCAAATGGAGTTTTTTCCCACTTAAGCGACTGTATGGGCACAGACGCACGCACGCCCTCGCACATACGCACGCTCGCTCTCATCCCTGAGCTTGAAAAGCATAAAGGAACTCAGACAGGCTCTTTCCAAGGCAGGGAAAAAAAAAAAAAAAGCCCAGCGTTTCACATCCCCTTCCCTGCCGGCCATCCTTTCAGCTCACACACACACAAAATCTATCACAAAAGGCTGAAGCTTATGCGATTGCCGCTGCTGCTGATGGAGTCGATCGCTCCACAAACCCTTGCCTGCTCTCACAGGCCATAAAGGACCTGGTCCCACAGCACGACAAACCCACAAAGAGGAGAAAAAGAAGTGCTTCGGTCCCCGGAGTTGCCCCCTCCGGCTAGGATTGCCCCCTCCGGGGCAGTTTCACCTGCAGCATCTGTCTCGTAGCACCGCACACAAATGGCACCCTTCCCCCTGCAGCAACAAAAAGGCCAAGCAAATCCTTTTTATCAGCTTCCCTTTGAAGGCAGGTGGAGGAGTAGAATATAGACACACACACCAAAAAAAAAAAAAAAAAAAAAAAAAAGGGAGATAAATACCATTTGCAAAAGTACTCTTTGGATTTGCCTGTCCTAACTATCTTCTTTTCAGTTGTCACATGTTTGAAAGAGTCAGACCTTGCAAGTTTTCTCCTCCTCAGCCGAGCAGACCAAGATGGAGGGCTCGCTAGAGGAGGTCAGGCTTGAAAAACGTTTCTTTTTTGTGCTGAAATGGGAGTAGATGAAGAGAAAGGGCTGAATTTTTCAAAGTCGTCTATGGATTTTGATGCACGTTTCCCATGCGTTTTTACTGAAGACGTGTCAAAACCTGAGCACCTTTGCTTTTGAAGTGCCACACTGATCTTATGTTCAGAACAGCTATGACTTCGGGAGTTAGCAACCTCTCTCAAATTGGGAGAAAACGTAGGTGCACAGAAACTGAAAACAATAAATGTTCCTTAGGATGCAGCGATTCCAACACACTTTATTTTCAGATGTTAAGGAAATTAGTGTTAAAACGCCACAAAAAAAATTTATGCCTTACTCACCCTTTACTTCACTAGTCTACACTATTATTGCCACAACTCTGGAGTCTTTGGAGACCATGAACATGATCCCTACATCCTCCTCTGAGAAGACAGCTCTATTTTCACCTTGTGATAATGTTATACAGATGCCAGAAGGCAACTGGGCAAAGACAAGTATAGCAGATTCAACAAGATTTTTCTCCAGCCCAAGGTACGATGGAAGATAACTCTACGTGCAAGACAAGATGATGTGATATTTGAACCCCAGGCAAGAAAACCGGAGAAGTCCCTGCCTGGTTTACCAACAATAAGACAAACAGCCTCTCAATTAGCATTTGTAGAAGGAGGAAAACTGCAGCCAGGCTGGGCGAGTGCCCAAAGATGTGGTAGATGAGTAGTAGGAAAGGATGGAGGGCTGCAATAATTGCTAGCACTGCAGATGAAACAGAGTCCGCAGGGATCACATGGAGAAAGATTCAAGGTTAAGTTTGTTGGGAGGATAATAAAGTTGAAATCTTTAATTTTAAAATACGTTTTCCTTTGCACTGAAATAAGACTTTTTGTTTCAGATACCTAGCGAGTCCAAATACACGTTATTCAATTTCAGGAAAACCAAGCTCACATTTGGATGAGATGCCTTTTTTTTTTTTTTTTTGCTTTCTTGCTTGCCTGCTTTAAACTCTGCTATTTGAATAATTTAACGATCTATCTTAAATATTTCACCAATAAATCACAGGCTTGTGTTTCTATTTCATGTTAAAACTAATCAGTGGAGGAATGCCTGAGTTGGAAGTTAAAAATTCTGCTCCACCAAGCTGGAGATGCATAATCATTTCTCCGTAGACTCTCTGGTGAATAAAAACTTCTCTGCAGAATTAATGTCATAAAAAAGTTCTTTGTGCAGGCATAGAGAGCAACCACAGTCCAGGATCATCGGCATCCTGCCAAGGGGCTCGAGATCTCCAGAGCTAATTGGTTTGTAGAGTTTTCCCACCCTGCCAAGCGCAAGCGTGGAGCTCATGGCTGAATCCCATCCACGGAGCCAGAGTTGAGCCGGCGTCCCACCTCACCAGTCAGGATGCTGATAATATTCACAGAGCTCCAAATGGTCCACACAAGGGGTGATTGTATTGGGATTCCATGCTCGTTCCCATCAAAGAGGAGCAAATAGAAAAAAATTTGGATATTGTTGGCCAAAACGAGAGATTTTTACAAATGCCTCTGGGATGAAGGAGATGAGAGCCTATACCAAGGAATCCCAAATCTCATTGTGCATCAATGGGAATAAAATCGCTCAAGTTCCTAAATTGTGTAGGCATTTTTAACTATGTTTCAATGAAGTTTCGAGGCAAAATCAGCACATTTATAAAAACTAAGAAAAATACACCTACCTCTACTCACTGTCTCTCAAAATCCCAGTTCATCAAAATGAAGCCAGAAAGCCTCACATATATATAATTTAGTGCGATTAACTCTAATTTTCTTCCTAAATAATTGAGACATATTCAAGGCAAGACCCGCTTTGGTCTCAGTCAGCAAAATCCAAAATGCGTGAACGATGCAAATAGGTAGCAAGAAGCTGATAGCAAACATACTGAATCCAAAATCAAAACGGGAGAAAAATGAATGCCAAAAGGGAAGGGGAAAAGGGAATAGCTGTAAACTACATTATTACTCACCTGTCTTTAATTTTGGTTTGTGTCAACTTTTAACTTAGTTTCGAAACAAAACTTAGAAAGTCGTGCCTTTTGCTTCAAAGAAGTCCACAGCGGACGATCTCAGGTTGATACCCATAGCAAAGTATGAGCAAAACATACACAATCATATGCACAGATAAAAATCATCTTGGGCAACGTGATTCCTCTCCCGCAGCTGGGCAAATGTCTCCGCATCCCAGTTCCTAAGACTGGCTGGAGCTTGCCTGGGGGAGGGTGAGCGAAGTGGAAATCAGAGACACGTCCTCCTCCTCGTTTGAGGACAGACATCTCCATCTTTCCTCTCCATGTGCAGCCGACAAGACTTCCTGCACAAACTGACACGGAAACAGCTAATTTACTGCTTTGTGTCAGGAATGTGGCCAGGGTTTCGGTCCCCTACGCCCCGGGCTCCCTCAGCTGGGCTGCTTCATCCCAGAAAGGGTCTCCCCTTCCTCCTGCCCCTCTCATCCAACACACACTCCTCCTCCTCTTCTGCTTTTGTAACTTATCTCCCTGCAAGCTACTTCCCAACAGGAGTCGAAATTAAACAGGCTGCCCATATGCCATGGCTCACTTGTTGTCTGTTCCCCTCGCTGCCATCTGGCCTATTTGCTCAGCCAAAGGGAAAAAAAAAAATAGGGGGAGAAAAAAAAAAAAAAGAAAAAGAGGTGAAAGAGGTGGAGTGAGGAGAAGAGGAAGAAGGATAAAGCCAGACACAATGAGGACGAAGAGGGAGATGATGATGCTGTCTCTCGCATCTGCTCCTTGGCCAGGCTCCCAGCTAGATCAGTAATGGAGAGCGGCAGAACCAGGGACAATTAACCCAAACGCAGCCCTGTTTATTTAACCTGTTCCAAGAGATCAGCTCTGGTGCTGCTGCCCTGGCAAGGAGGCACCGCGCTCCAGCAAGGAGCTTCCCACTGCGAAACCTCCAGCCGGAGGGGGCAAAGGGAGATCCTCGTCTCCTGAACAGGGCCAGAGAAAAAAAACCCCAGATTCTTCACAGCACAACAACTGTGCTGCTGGGCTGAGGTTTTCCTTGACTTTCCAGATCACTTAATTTTTTTAGACAGCGGCACAGGCAGAAGAGCACGGAGAGGTGGGACTGGGTGTGGGGGGAGTCGCAGGTCTGCCTGGGTTTTGATGCACGCTGATTTCTAAAGCTCTTGGCCATGTAAAACCAGAGGAAAGGAAAGGGGAGGAGAGAAAAAAACAAAAAAAACCCAGAAGAGATAAAGCAAAATTATCCCAAAACACCTCATTATTTCCACGCTGCTTCTCTAAACAGGAAAGTTTTCATCCCTGCAAGGTGCTGAGTGCAAAGATTGTTGTTTTTTTTTTAAAAGGAAAAAGAAAAGAGGGTAGCTCAAGAAACTATGGCTCACCATCACTCAACATTTGTGCCAGGGTGGGGAGAAAGTCTGGGAGCAGAGCTGTGGGAATAACAGAAGTTATGTTTGTCTTTCAAGCTGAAATAAAAACTTCAAGATTAAAAAAAAAATATATTAACTTGAAAAATAGTTGTCTGAAAAGGACAGCTACTAATCCATTTACACAGCAGAATGAAAACGGGGTGAGAAAACTACTTTTTCAACACCTTTCACTGATTTTTCTTTTTTTTTAATTTGTAATGAGACACTGCATACACGTGCAAAGGCTGGTGCATGTGGTAATAAGGAATTTAATTGCGTTCCAGTCCTCTTACCTAGTTTTGCACGTATTTACCTCCAAGGAACGGGAGCCGAATTCAGCCCGTGTTTGTCTGCAGAGCGCAAACTGCGGCTAGCACTGAAGCGTGTGCACGAAAACACGTGCCTCGCGCTGAGATAGGTATCAAAAGCCATACGGTTGGTTCATCCCAAGGCAGACACCGCTGAGCCATGAGACGACGATAATTGCCATTAGAGCTCCATGAGATCATGGTGGGGAAGTCCCTGCTGGGAGACGCAGCCAGGGAGGAAGAGCAGACCTCCTTTTTCCGAGGCAGCAGGGCTTGCATCTGAGCACAGAGAAGCCCCAGGTGCTTCCCAGAAGGAAAGGTGTTGCTCTGCAGACCATTAGGGAAAGTTGGGAAAGAGCTCTTCCTTCACAAATACATAGGAAAAGAAGAGATGGTCCTGCCTGAAGACAGTACCTTCTGATTCATGCTCATGTTTTCCCATTGCAGCCGATTACAACAGAGAAAAACCGAGCAGGTGGAATGTTTTCATGCACCATCATTTTTCTGCTTGCAACTGTTAAGCAAAAAGAGCATTGTCTGGCTTAGGCTCCCCATTTTTCACAGAATCACAGAATCATTAAGGCTGGAAAAGACCTTTAAGATCAAGTCCAACCATCAACCCAACACCACCATCCCCACTAAACCATGTCCTGAAGTGCCATGTCTACATGTTTTCTGAACACCTCCAGTGATGGTGACTCCACCCCCTCCCTGGGCAGCCTGTTCCAATGCTTGACCACTCTCTCCATAAATAAAATTTCCCTAATATCCAATCTAAACCTCCCCTGGTGCAACTGGAGGCCATTTCCTCTCATCCTGTCGCTGGTTACTTGGGAGAAGAGACCAAACCCCACCTCACCACAACCCCCTTTCAGGTAGTTGTAGAGAGCGATAAGGTCTCCCCTCAGCCTCCTCTTCTCCAGACTGAACACCCCCAGTTCCCTCAGCTGCTCCTCGTAAGACTTGTTCTCCAGACCCCTCACCGGCTTCGTTGCCCTTCTCTGGACACTCAAAGACACATGTGCATCTGCACATGTACATAGGTAACATGCAGGCATGGTAACAGGTGCTCCAAAGCAAGACTGTGTTGATTTTTCCAGCAGTTGGGTTTGTGGTCCTTACCAACAGAGAACAACTTTTTCCCCACCCAAGCAGCCTGCTTGCAGCCTTCAGAAAGGAAGAAATGTTTTTTGAATGCAAAATACTTTGTGACAGTGGAAACAGAAACCAGAAGTTCACCTAAAACCAAAGCACATCAGAATTTCTGACTTTATCAGTGCTGCAGTCCCCCCACAGCAAGGCCTCCTACTCTAGGAACGGTTAAAAGCAACAACAACAACAAGATCCAAAGAGAAGTCCTCTGTGAGAAGAATTCCATCGCAGGTTTAGGTTGACATCACCAGCCCATCCACACTCCACTCTTGTGGTTTATGATCTCACCATGAAGCACGTCCATGGAGTCATTCCCTCCTATCTTACTGCAGCCCATCCATTATCCTCTACCTAATTGCTTCCATAGCGCCGTTGCAACAGAGATATTTCCTAGAGCTGAACATCTGTATTCCCAACAGTTGGTACCTGCTAGGTCAAGTTCCTCAGTCTTTATATTTGATGTTACTACAATGGCAAGATGTTCCAGTGAACAGAAAAGCACATGGACCCAGCAATCAATCTGATTCCCCCGTTCAGATTTTCTTTTAAACAAAAGGGGACTTGTCAAAGATCATCTTACATTATTCTATGGAAACAGAACTAAAGGAAAGGGGAACAGTGTCGAGCGCAATCTGTCCAATACACAATTAAATCAGAATTCCCCAGTTAGGAATAACAATGAACTGCAATGAAGTCAAAGGCAAGAGGGTGCAGTATGGAAAACTGGGAAGGGTGGACGGGGATTGTGGGTTTTTGTGGTTTTGTTTTGAGATGTGGGAGCTGGGAGCAACCAACACCGGGCTAATGGCATCCAAACTGACTCCTGAACACTGTGGGTCCCTGGCGTCTCAGCTTCCCACAGAACCACCAATTCATCCTATGAAGAGAATGAGGATGCTCTTCATTTTGTAGCTGGCAGGGAAAGCCCCGGGAGATCCCCTGATATGCCCACTCTCAGGATGGCATCTGCAGCAGGTCAAGGAGCAGCAGGTACCATCTTTCACATTTCTGACTAGAGCTTCTATGCACCAAGCCACTCCAAGAAACACATCATTTCACATTTCCACTCTCTGCAGTAAGGTTCCAAAATACTTTGCATCTGTATGTTGGGCTACGGGAAGATGCTGCCCTCTCATGACTACGCTACTGGTGTGATGCTGAGAAATTTTGGGGTCCTTGACTTGCTTTCCCTCTGTGAGTTTTTTGTATTTCAAAAGTCCCTTTCACTCTCTCTGATTCCTTCCTTCCTCCCATGTTTAAGAGTAAGAAATATTTTCATTATAGGACTTCTCCAATGAGCCTGAGAGAAGTTTTTCAAACCAATATTAGGATCATCTCTAATCTAGCATACCCAACTGTGACTCCTTGATTTATGCCAACAGAACCTAAGGCCTTCAAAAGCTCTCCCATCCAAATATTGGACTAATCCAGGCGTACTGGATCCATCAAGATCCAGATAATTCAACCTCCGACAGGTACAAGACCACTAGTAGTGAAACTCAAGGGATTATGTTTGCCCATTTTGGTCTCACAAAGGCCAAAACACTTTTGTTACCCTTAAAGAGTTCCCTTAAAGGAGCTTCCTCCTCTTTAAGATAAGAGTGCCATATCACTCCTAACCCTGTTGGCAAGTGGGGGAACACACACAGGGACTATTGACGTGGCATGTTGCCACCCCTTGTCCAAGGAAGCCCAACCACGTCACTAGCAGGAGGCATCAAAGATGTGAGGGCAGCCTGAAGACCTGAGCCCCTTCATCCTGAGAGTCCTACATCTCCCAGTCATGAAGCGGATGGGTGCCGGTGCAAGGCCATGATGCTTGTCTTAGCTGGTGGTTCTCATTTTACTCCCCTTAGGGGTGTTTTAAGGCCATTTCCCTTCCCCAACCCCTCATATCATCTGTCTCAACACCAGGTTTGGAAATTCAAAAAATCCCCAAAGCTTTGAGTCACAGTGGGCTGCAAATCCACCATTTAGGACTGGACCTAAGCCTACGCCTTCATACTGCTGTAAAAGCTGGGTCTAAAATTACAGGAATGGGAGTGGTAATAAGCGAGTCAGTGGTGATCACGAGGAGGTAGCCAGCAGCTGGCCAGGCAGCCTAGTTTGCGGCAAAAGAGACAAAGCACGACCGAAAGCCCCTTAATTCCCAGCGGAGGCCGGGGGCAGCCCAGGCGGAGCAGCGGGGCCAGGGCAGCACCGCAGCGGCCACAGCTCCTGCCCGCCGGAGCCAGCCTCCTCCCTGGCCTGCCTGGAGTTTCAAAGGTCTAAATCAAACCAGCGGGAGGAACTTGAACACTTAGAAATCGTCAGTTTGGAAGTTTGGACTTGGTTTAATAACGGTGTCAGTTAAAAAAAAAAAAAAAAGCCCACTGCCCTCTCCTATTTACCCAAATGTGGCCAAAAAAAAGTATGTTTATTTTCATTTAAATTCCCCAAAGGCATTGTAGATTCTGCTTTGGATGTCTGAAGCCTGAAAAATGCTCTAATTTCTTTGTTTGAAAACAGTATTATACTTTTGGGGAAGGCAAAGGCAACTTCTTTTTTTATTCAAAGTCTGAAGGAGATCTTTCCAACCAAACTTATCAAACTTTACCAAACTTTTCCTTTTCTTCAACTCCCACCCATGTTACTTCACCATCTTTTTCACGTTCGATGTTCACTTTCACCTACGCTTGTTCATCGTATTTGCTCAGGTGTAACAAGAAAAGTCAATGGGGTAGGGTGAAGTATATCTATAATTCCTAAATTATTCCAAAGAAAGAAAGTGTCCTGCAGGAAAAGGGAACGAACTGAGCCACTATCCTGGTCGCAAAATGCTACAGCAATGGGACAAGGCACTGAATTAATAAAATCATGAAGTTGATAGTCCTTACTGTAAAATACCATCCCTCCTTTCAGCCCCAGATGCTAGGAACTGCGTCGCTTTGAACTGTTATCACCCATCCCTCCCACCCACTCATTTGAGAAGATAAAAATCAAGGTCTGGGCTGCTGAGTCAGATTACAAACATCCAAACAAGACATTTACCCAGACTTGTTTTCGGTCACTTCTTCGCTGAAACTCTGTGTCATGGAGCTTGCAGGAGGTTATTTTAGCCTCTTCCAGAGAAATGAGCCACTGAGAACCAGAAACCACGTGTGGGGAGGAAAAAAAAATAAATATATTTGCTTCGTGAGTGGGGTAAATTTCTAAACTTCTGGTCAGAAGCTGGTTCTTCTGAAAAAATCCTGAGTAACTGAGTAGACAAACCTGGAGAAACGCTATGGCCTGGAGGATAAAGCACTGGCCTGGAAATGGTGAAATTTAAGCTTTTTGGAACAGCAATGTCATGTATGAATAACTTGTGGCAACTCAGGTTACAGCTGTGAGCCTCAGTTTCCCCTGCAAAATTATTTCCAAAGCGGTCTGGCTCTCCTCACAAAAAAAAAGCTCTACTAAAAGAGGCCAATATTATGGGTATTATTTTAGAAACTAAAACCTTTGAGGTGGCCAGTCTCACCAGTCCCTGAGGGAAGCTCTTCTCTTTTTGTTACATGAAAAAGTATGATTTCCCACTCCGGGGTAAGCTCAACCTTCAGATCATTACAGCTGAAGACACCCTGGCAAAGCTCAGAGTTTCCACTTCTCTTGGGTTTCTTAAGCCTCCTTTATAGTTTCACTTTGTATTTCCTGTCTCATTCCCCCCCCCCGCCGCTTTCATTTTTGGGGTTTCAAATTCACACAAAAACCAAAAGCATCGCTGACTGGGTATCTTTTTGTATTTCTCTCATTTTGACTAGTAACCAGAGCAGGCCAAATGAAATGACACTTAGATATCATTTTGGGGTCAAAAATGCTTTGTAGACTTTAGGAACTACCTTCTTTATCATAGAGGATGGTGTATGCTGTCATATCCCTTATTTGTAGAGACGGAAATCAAACCAGAGGCAGTTCAATAGCTTTATATTTTCATTTTAAGCACAAAATCCATGTTTCCAATTCCTTAGCTTCCATACTGGATGCGCCTGGGTTTTGAGGTCCAAACCCCTTTGGAGTTCAAGCCCCAAACTTTCATGCAAACGTGATGCAACACATGTGCTGAAAATACGCATAAATGATGAAATAAAACCAACCCTCCCTTGCTGAACAGAGACGGCAGAAACTTCCCTTTTGGAGGTGAACAGGGGTTCACGGCCGGGAACCATGGTCTTTGCTGCAAGACACGGTTTCGTGTTGGTCTCAGATCCTCTGGCCCTCCCAACGTCCCGGAGCCAAATAAACAATGAGGTGTTTTAAACTGATTTTGATTGACTTCTCATCCTCGTGTTCAGTTTTTTCTGGCAGGGTTGCAAATGCAAGATCAGCTTTTAGTGACTGCAGCTAGAGCCGTTACAGCTCCCTTGCTCCCTGCTCTACGAGGAGCGCAGAGAACGAGCGCTCACGTCTTTCTCCTCATTTCAGCACCTGGGAATTATTCTCTCCTATCCTGCAATTTTGACCTCTTTTCCTTTCAGTGCCACTTGCACTTGGAAAGCAAAAATCCAGTCCCGGGGGAACATACGGGATGTTTTACATCCCAGGACAACACTTCCAACACTTTGTTTTGGGACTGAAAAAGAAGGCAAGACAATCACCTGCTTGAGTGAGCTCTTTGGACGAGGCAAACAAGTGCCACTTTGTTCTGACTTGTGCAACCCAGGCAGCGGCTGAGGGGGTACGGGAAGGTCAAGACAGACCCGTGATTTAAAGGCAGGAGGGTAGTTTGGTGACTGAATGAGTTGGGGCTTCATTTTCAGAGGAGGATACAGAGAGGAGGCAGGTTGGTGCCTCAGTTTCCCCACTATAAGGTGGTGAACGTGCTGCCTACTCCCATCACAGGGCTCCTAACAAAGCAGTCCTGAATCACGGCACAAATCTACAGCGCCAAGCAACCCAACGTAGCCGCCACTTTGCGGCTGTGCACCTAGAAAGGAGTCATCCCTTGCCTTGCTCCAGGAGCAGGAGCATCGCCCCGACCTGGTCACTCACTCCCCAGGCTCAGCTGTAAGCCAAGGCCAGCAGAAGGGAACCCTGGCGGACCTCAGCATGCCCCACCTGAAGATGATCCACAAGGCAAGGCAAGCTCCCTTTCCCTTTGCTTAACAACAGAGTTTTGGACCCGCTGATGAATGCTGAAGCTTTAACCAAGCCCATATTGACTATAAAAAAAGCTCCTGCCTCTTGGGTATCTTTAAGGAGCACATAAGACTTCAAGGGCCCAAACACAACACAACTTGCTGGCCACGAATAGGATATACCCCTGCCAAAACCTTCCTCCGCTGCAGCTATGGCATTCTCCAGAAAACATTTTATAAGCCAGTCTCTGAGTTTTATGACATGAACATATAGAAGCAAATGTAAACTCCGCTGACCCTCATGCTGCTTTTTGGCTCAAGGAATTGCTTCTTTTTACATCTTTCTTCCACTTCTCCCTGGCTCCTTAACTAACCACAGATTTCTAAGAAAGAAGGAAATTACGTTAATTGAAACCTTCTCAGTACATTAGCAGCTTTAGCGAGAGCATTTGGGGAAGGGGGAGGCAGAAGGGCTAGGGCAGAGGGGATGTGCAGGATTAATTCACCCTTTGGAGGAAGATGTCAGGGTGTGAAAGGCCAGCTAACTGCTTTTGGTCACATCACGTTCCTTCTCCCGAGTGCCACTGGAGCTTGCCACCTATATCCCAGAGCAAGCAAGGGATGCTGGAGGGCCGGGCCAAGGCAGCACTCGGTGCCCCTGACCTGGCACGCACCAGACAAACACAATTTCTCTCCCTTTGTTTCCACGCTGACTGTAACAGCCCTGCCCGGGCATCACACACCAGTCGGGCTTGAAACGCAGCGGAGTATTACCCACCCTGCAAGTGGACATAGTCGAGGGTTGAGCAGTTGTCATGTTTTACCGACACACCATCACGTCTCATCCGCATTGTGCGCCGAAACAGCTCATTCACCTCCTGACCAGCAGATGATAGCTGGATCCTCCCAACACCCAGATTTTTCATGCTAGCACCTCCATGCAAGAAGCCAGACTTGCAAAGCAAGACTTATGTGGCCGTGAAAACATCAGGAATGGGTCAAATTCTGCTTGGGAAACGTTTTGAGTTCAAAGGGGTACTATTGTGATGCCACAGTTGCATGGGAAAAATGGTCCGGCAAAACATAAGCACCAGGCTCCAGGGATTTCCACGAGTGTAAGTGTAAAGTTTTTGGAAACAGGTTTAGCGGGAATGGAGTTTCCACTGAAGTCCTCCCCTCCTTCCCCTCCCGGCTGGCTGACTCTCCCAGAGTCTTGATTTGCAGCCTGCCTGAATACCACTCAAAATATTTTCTCAATTAGAGGAGAAAACAGGAATTTGCCACTTGTCTGCCTCTATTCTGTTGCCTGTCAGCATTCAGCAAATATTTCAATCGTAGCCCTTTGCATGCTGCTAGCCCTGCTCATTTAACCTTTGGCCCTTCCCTAGGCTAATCCATCGGCCTTTACCTTCAAATCTTTACAGCCAAGGGCTGACCGCGGGACGGGCTGGCAGGGAGGGGAGGACGAAAGGGGTGTTGAGGGGGATAACTGATGCCAGACTCGGTTGCAGTTTTGGGGGGTAGCAAAGAGGATACAAATCTCTGACCATGCTCCTCGGAGAATTCGATTACTGCAGCTGGGATTTGCGCTTCCATGTCTGGAAGATGGTGAGGAAAATCAACACATTTTAAAAAAAAAAAAAAAAAGAGGGAAGGAAGGCCTCCGTCATCTCGGCTCTCCTCCACGCGGCCGGCAGCATCCTGAGGCAGGTACCTAATTGCCCTCAGAGCCTTTGCTCTTCTCCTCCCGCCTCGACCGCTCTCCTCCCCGTCTCGTATGTCGCCAAGATTAGTAGCTCACGGTTCCGCTGTCAAAAGCGCGTGTGATGAAAATAATGCCCAGAGCGCAGCCTGTCAGCCCCAGAAGCGCCTGCTCGACTCTGATGGTGGAGGACCCTCAAAACCCATGCCCGCCTGGCCTCCCCCCTCCGCGAGCCGCTCAGCCGAGCACCCGTGGCAGCTCTCCTGGGACCGTGCCCAGCCGCCCGCTGTATGAGAAATCGCTGACCCTTCCGTCACGTGGACGCTTTAATTGTTCACGTTGGTATTTTGTTTCTCTCTACTGTAGACAGTTTGCTGTCTGTTATCTGTCCTTCATATGTAATTAATTGCGTTGTCTCCCGGCTCATTAGAAACAAGCCCCTCTCCTCCTCTTCCCCCCTCTCCCCCAGCCAAGTCACAGTGTGCATTATTTAGGTTAAATCATGTTTAAGTAACTACATAAATAGTAGGTCGAGTTTGCCTTTTGTCTAGGCTGAGACTGTTGCTTGGCTCCTTTCTCAACGTGCCAGACCAGGACAGCCCTTAATGCTGGACGCTCTCGAAGGGAAACCCTCCCCGGACAGAGCAGCCGTGCCGCCCCAGGAGCAGGAGAAGGTCCTCCGAGCAGAAGGCTCGTCCAGTAGGTAACAAGAACGAGCTGCCAAACTTTAATAAGGCAGGCATAAAAGTCAGCGTTGCAGAGCAAAAATCCTGCCAAGAGGACGTTCATCGTCTAGCAAGAGGTGACAGCAAGAGGAAGGTGAGGTTTGTTGGGGTTTTTTTTTCCCCTCCGTAGCTTGTTCTAGCCAGCGAAATGCACTTCGAGTGGTATCACACATCCCGGGTCACCTGCTACCGTCTGAGCAGACCTCTCTTGCAGTTACAGCATTGAAACTCAGGTGCTACGACGCAAGGGAAAGACTTGTGAGCTTTCATTCAATTAAGAACGAAATGATAGTTTCTGAAGTGGCTTCCCTCAGTGCACCGGTTAAAAAAAAAAAAATAGTTGAGGATGTGGGTATACAGGTTCAAGCAATCTAAAAACCAACATGAATCATCACCTCAAACGCAAACAAAACCTGCACCAAACTGTCTCAAAGGGTTAGAGTAGTTAAACTAAAGCCTGCAAAGTTCATTTGCTCACTTTTCTGGACCAAAGCTTAATGTCCTTGTAGACCGTTTTCCTGTGCAAAAGCACCACTAAGATCAGCTGATGTAAAGATTTGAGGATTTAAATATCTGCTTCTAGCTGGGAGTAACCACTGACGGAACGAGCATGAGAAAGCTTGTTTCCTAGAGATTTCCAGCTTAGCTTAAGAGATTTAATCATCTGGATGAGCTTCGGGTGAATCACCTGAACTTTTGGATACCAACGGCAGCCAAGACCTCCCATCTTCTTTGTGTGTGCACATCCTCGCTGATAGACCTGGGCTAGCCAAGTGCTTTAACTGATTGGACCGGGCTCAGCTCTGCTGGATTGCCTGCACAAAGGTTGTGAAGGGCTTCGGTGAAGACTTCCACATGAAAAGCACTGCAGACATTTCCAGAGGTGTTATGTGAAGCTAAATTACTGCTTGGGAAAACTGCTTATACCAGGAATGTGAGGCAATGAAGTTCTCTCTTCCCAGCACAATCTGGGTGCAGATGATGGCAGAACAAAAGCCTTCCGGGCCGCCTAAGACCAATGAATCTCACCAGTGACACGGGAAGACCACCATGAAGAGCCAGGGCATAGTTCAGTTTTCCAGTCTGTCTACAGCTGGCCCTCTCCACCACACGGGCTTAAAAAGGATGGAGGTCACGAGCGCGTGTCATGCAAGTCACTAAAGTTGTTTTATCAGAGACCCTGAATCTAAACTTGCTGCCTGGGCTTAATACAACTGCTGATCTACCGCAAATATGTGCCGCTATTGAGCTGAACCCACCAAAATGGCTTCCCACCCCTACCCAACTGGCCCCCCTAACGCCGCTTCAGGAGGAGACAGTCCCCCCTGCACCTTCTTCCAAATCTAGGCAGACAAAAATAAAATATCCACAGCTTGGTTCATCAGAAACACACCTGGCTTTTGGGTGATGTTGTATTATTAATAATATAGGCTTTAAAAAAATAAAAAGTTCTCAAGAAGGCAAGGGGAAAGGAAGGAAGAAAGAAAAACATACACGAGTGGGGGAAGGGGGAAAAAAGGACAACAGTCTGAGACTTTCAATGGGAATGTCCAAAAATAACACAAACAGGATCTCCCTGCCATCTGCTCCGATCCTCTCTGAATGGCTTTCAAAGCAAAAAGCCTTGCCAAAACCTGACAAACAAAGCACCGAGCATCAGTTTTAATGGAATACCAATACTGCGTCCCCCCTTCCCCTCTTTCTGCTACATATACACACACCTTCCACACCCCTCCAGTTGCCAAATAAATGACACTATGCAAAAAAATTTGCTTCGGTTACGAAGCTGAATAAACAAGGAATAATTTTGCAAGTGCTCCCATATGTCTCTGCTTCTCTGCTTACAATGGACACTAATAAGATTTGCCATAACTAATTCATTCTTTCACACCATTACCCTATTCTCTACCTTAAAAAAGAAATAAAAATTAAATTCTGCCTATCCCACGTGCATTTTTCCACAACTTTCACACGGTTGAAACAAGGGTTTCAACAGCAAAGCCCACCCATCAGAGAGCAGACGGTTTCAACTTAGTTTAGGCCCCTCAGTGAGGTTTAAAGTTGAGTTTTGCTGAACCTAAAGGAACAGAAAAATGTTTGTTACTGTTTTTTTGTCCCTCACAACTAAATACAGTGCCAGGATGCGGAGATCTCTGTGCGAAGGGCAGAAACCGATTCCAATTTGATTTTTTGTTATTGGGTTTCTTTTAATGATTCACATCTCTCCTGACAGACCTGAGAAACAAAACCAAACTGCTCTATGCCACGCTTCTTTGTGGTGCTTTGTTCCCTCTGCTATTGAGGTATTTTTATGTGCCAGGAGTACACCTTTACTAGCGTTGATCGAGTGTGGGCTTTTTTCCTTTTTTTTTTTCTTTTTTTTTCTTTTTTTTTTTTTAGACATCTGAGGCCTAAATTACTTGAACAAACAAAAGAGTTTTCCCTCCCTCTCTCCCCCGCTGCCAACCCCCCAGTGCCGGATCTGCCCCTCCTCCTCCGGCACACAAATGGCCTCACACCAGACGGGACGGAGGGAGGGCTCCCAATTACGCCTCTTTATTAACGAGGGGCCG
>NW_010536549.1:28440-41984 GCF_000687285.1 Phaethon lepturus | reverse complement strand
TCCCTCTCCCTCTCCCTCTCCCTCTTTTTCACCTGTCTTACAATAATCATATTGTATTCTACTTAGATGTACTTGGCACACCTTTTCCCGTTGCAGCAATTTCTTTTCGTAGCCTGGAGTTCTTACAGCAGCTGAGCAAGTAAGATCTAGCAATTGGAATTGATTGAATGTATCATTAAGGTTATGTGAAGAATTGATATCTTTTCTCTGGTGACTGTGTTAAAAAAATCAAGATTTTGGTTTGGATTAAAATGACTCTAGACTATTTTCCCCAATTTTTTCTCCCCAAGGAAGAATGAAAACTCCCAAAATTACATTTTATGTTGAATGAAACATTCTGTTCAACCCAAAATGAAACATTTCATTTTCCAAGCATTTGCAAGAAAAGCAAAGGAAATGAAGGGATAGATTCACAAAACTGGAAAATGAAAAGGAGGAGTCGGACACTTTTAACCTATTGCCAGAGAACTTCTCTGGTTTGTCACTTTTCAACTTTGTATAAATATTTATTGGAACACAGAAACGAGCCCAGAGGAGTGTTCCAACTTGCAGGCTACCTACGCCTTCTCCTGTATCTATTTCCCTTGAGGATTTTAAAAAATATTTAACAAAAAGTAGACCAGAAGGCAGCACCTTCATTCCAATCCCTATTCTGGTATAGATGAAGGGTGAGTTTATGCACGCTTTCTTTGAACGGCATAGCCTTTAACCACTTCTGACATGTACAGCTCGACTTTCCTGTGCTACCAAGCCCCTGAATGAGAAAGCGGTGAATTTAAAGTCAGATCTCTGTAGTAAACATTCAAACCATCAGGTTTTAGTGGGGGCCCCTCAGTCACTTCTGTCGAAGTTCTTCTACCCTGTATGGGCTTTTTAGAGAGTGAGACAACTAGAGCAAATGAATGGGACTCCCTACCCCAACGGGTAGGATGCTCAGCTGAAAGGTGGGAAACCTGCAGTTTAGTAAGTTTTTTCATTTCTTAAGTTCTTCAATTACTAATGAAACTAGTTAGCAGGGCAGATTGAGACAGATACCCTGCCCTGAATACAAAAAGGGTTGATATTACGGGTGAACTTCCGGGAGGTGAGGGCTATTGGTTACACCTCCTCTGGCACGTGAAGGAAACTGGTGTTTTCTCACATCCACCTGAGTTCTCAGGCTGCTATAATACTAGTTAAAAGAATACCACAACTAATGCTTTCCTGAGTCCGGTTTTTTTAACTTTTCTTCAAGCCAAAACGATTTGGTGAATTTGACCAGTCTGCCCTTTGCTACATGTATTACACGACAGATATTTCACCAAATAAAAAAAGTCCTTGAACATGTGTGAATTTACAGTACGAGTCCAGAGTAAACAGTGGGCTGAATGAAGCCTTTAAGGTGAAATTCATCTTTTTTTTCAGTAAATCTCTAAAAATCAAGACTATACATGACATTTCTCTCAACACAAATAGAGCTATAGCCGAGTGGTCTATAGGCAGCGAAGGACTCTGAATTGTAGATTTTATAGGGTAGATACTATATCCTCTAGGTATAGTTTTGTACTTGGTCTAAGACCTTGTATGAATAAGCTATGTTGAAGTTGGTTTTGGCATTTGTGTGTCTATGGAGAGAGTATTAAAGAAGAATAAGAGGAAACAGCCATTTCAAACTGCTGTACCAATGAGGATGAGCTGAGGGAGGTCTGGTTTGGGATTGACTGGATTTTTGAGAATTGTACCTCTCTGTGGCAGCATCTTCATGAACATGGAAACTTCCCTTGTTTTCTTGATGCAGACAAGGAAAAAGGCTGAGTCCAAGCCAACTGCTCTCCATGGAAGCAAGTTTCTCATCCTTTAAACTATGGAGGCTTGCAAGCTATTTCCAATTCAGTTTTAAGAGTTCATTATTAAGAAGAACTCTTACTGCATTTTTGTACAAAATAATACTTGTATTTGTGGTTTTTTATATGCAGATGGAGAACTCCTGTTGGCAACCTCAACTTATGCTCAGAAAGTCTCATGTAAGTTGAGCAAGCTGCATTAATAACAGTCAAATACTAGTGTTCATAGCTGGAGGGTAAGCAAAGGGAGAGGGTGAGAAATGAGATTTTTCCATTCCATTTTTTTGCTAGAACTAGAAGATGAAAAGTAATTTTGGAAAAGCAAAGAAGTTTCATTTTGTGCATAAAAATTCAGAAAATTTAGACAAAAGTGAAAAGGGAGAGGCAAGCCCTGACCCAAGTGTTCCATACAAGATCTCCACTGAATTTTCAGTTTGGTAGCTGAATTGAGGGCACTGGAATAGACTGTTGCTGTAGTGGTGACCCTAAGTGAAAAGTTTTTCCTGTTTTACAAGGAGTCAACATTGGGACTTTCTTGTGGCATTGAAATAGAAATTTTCAATATATTTCAGAACAGGTAAAGAAGAAAATGCTCCTCTCCACACTTTACCACTGTGGCTGAGTAAGTAGATACACATAATTTATTTGATGTTTGATAAAACTGCATATGTTTATGAAATATTAATATTCATGCTAAAAGCCGCATACCCACATGTAATTATACTATAAAAACAAAAATAATTTAAGATTGATCAAAACCTTTCATTTGACTCAAAGTCAAACATTCAGTTTCCTTTGTGGGATTTTAAAGTCTTTTAAAAACTCTTTAAAGTAATTGGACAATTTTAAAGTAAAAGATACCATTTTGAAACAAGAAAGGAAAGAATACTGAAAATATAAAACAAAACACTTCACCCTGTTGTTCATCTTTCTGACATTTCACTGCCCAAACTATGAATTAAATTGAACATACCCTTCCACCTGCCCCCTTGCAAAAAGTGTTTTTCATCAAGTAAAATACTGAGAATAAAGAACCTAATCTACTCTAGAGTCCTTATGCTGTACTCCGTTCTTTGGTTCACACGTGTATTTGCTATTATTTGCATGCTCAAATAACTGCCCTGACATTCACTTACCCCCTGAGATGTGCACAGAAATGGACAAGACATACTCTTCAAAACTTCAAACAGAAAAATCTAAGATAAAAATATACTATGACTGCTGCAGAATCTGAACAGCTGTCCTAATGAATTTCCAAAAGTGCAGTGGGCAATGTTAATTTAACTGCTGATAACTCCATGCTATCCTGCCTCCAGCGACCTGCCGCTGGTGGGTCTTTCTTTTCTGTATGGACGACCACGCCGGGTCTGCTGGCTCTGCTCAACTTCAGGTTTAGGTCTGCGTGCTTGCAGAGGAAATGGGATTATTTTTTGCACGTTTGTATGCTTGTTTTTTTTTCTTCTGTCAAAGCCATTTTTTACTTGAGAAAGAAGGAGTTAATAAAAATAGGCTTTCTGCTCTTGAAATGTCAGCCACAGCTTCTCATCACCCCATGAAAAGCCCTCTTGTTTCCTCGCTCAGCTCCTCCTGAACTTCAAACAGTCCTATAATCCCTTTGACCTTAGAAGGTCAAAGATATATAAAAAGTATCATTCTTCGTGTAAAAGCACATTAATCATTCTTACCTAGCCCTTTATTCTCTTTTGAGGGCCTTGTGATATTTTAATTTAAGAACTACCTTCTGGCATTAACATATATAATTTCAACTCTTTTCTTAGGCAGGTAAAAGGAGAAATCCTTTCGGTCCCTGCTTTTGCTGACTCCCTGAGTACGGGCGTCTAATTTATGTTAGTAATTCATTTAATTGCATAATTTAAAATATTAATATTCACTCAAAATACACATGTGTATGTCCAATTGTACTATAAATATTGTTTAATTAAAATACTTTAATGAGCGAAGGTTTTTAAGCATGCTGCTCTCCATTCTATGAATTTGGCAGGACTTGAAAGTCTTAGGGTTAAATTCTGATGTCAGTGCAAAACTGGAGTTTAATCTAGGTCAGTGAAAAAGACCTCTGGACTTTCACCTGAAGACGGAATTCGTCTCCCCTGGAGAGCTGTATCCTGCAGTGGAGGGGGAGAGGGAACAGGCAAAATGAAGGCCCCGCCAGAAACGAAGCAACTCGCAGCCAAACTTAACGAACGGTGCGGAGCCCGTCACAGGTCAGGGCGAGACCACCGCGGGAAACGCAAGCGCAAGGCTGGAACGACACCGCGGAGCGAGGGCGCAGGCAGACGGGAGCCCTTCAGGCGGGCACGGCTTCGTGCCGGAGAGGCTAGCGCGCCCGCGAGGGAAGAGCTCCTGTCCCCTTAGGTCCTGCCTGTAACACGCGGCTCGGCGTGTGTTGATGCCGATGGGCAGCAACCGCCCTTCTCATTAAGCACGTGCTCGGTGCGCTGCTGCATCGGGCCCTAAATTCAGAGCAGGCGCTGGAAGGAGCTGCACCAAGGACGATGGTGAGAACCGGGCAGGCGCTGACGTTGTCCTGAGCCTGACTCTTGCTTTCTCGGCTACCCGTACTTGGTGCTTTTGGAGGAGTAGCTGCTTTGAACCGAATTACCTGTGCACTGGTACTCTGGTTTTCTTTTTTTTTTTTTTCCCTTCCTTTTTTTTAAGTAGGATTGTTTGCCAGTGGATTGGCAGGACAGTTTTTAACTCTAGTTTCATGAACCGTGATGAGACTCGTATGTCTGATTGCGTATGAAGGATGTCTGTGATGAGATGCTCGGAAAGGGAGTGTGCAGAAGCCTTTCTGAAACGTCATGGTCCAAAGGAAAACCACAGGCTGCAGAGCTGCACCAAAGTGTCATCGCTGGGGAAGAAAACCCAAGGTGATTTGTTCTGCCTTGTGTTTTGGTTTTATTTTTTTCTGTATAAACAGCCTTGCACTAAAAGACTGTAAGTAGCAACCTGTTGCTGTGTTGACGTGCCAGAGAGGTTATACGTATGTGTCCAGACCTGCCCACCTTTTTCTGTCCCTGCTCTTTTAGGACTGGAAACCAGTTCTGGGGACACACGGGGGCAACAGCACTGCCCTGAAATTTGGGTGTCTATCTGACACGGCTGTGTCCTTCAGCTTTCCTGGCATTACTCCAAACCCGGCATAAAGCGCTCACTGATCTCCTTAAATCTTTGGAGAGGGACAGTGAGATGATGAGAGAAGGACCGCTCAAAATACATGAAAAATCCAGGGAAAAATGTCCATTTTTAATGTGTTCTCTTTCCCCAGCGGGGGAGGCAAAATGCCTCTCGCTGATCGTTGTCTCCTGCTGGCTACGGAAAGGCTGTTTGTGACAGCTGTACGGTTCCTTGGTGTTTTTATCTTCCCTTCTCTCTTCCCCTTGCCAGGAAGCAAGGGGAGCTGCTGCGGCAGCTCTGGCTTTTTACCAGTGAATTCTGTATGCTGAAAATGAACCAAAATCACGGAGTGATGCCGGGAGGGCTAGTGTGCACTAGAGGTGCATCCTTATCCCGGCTGATAACATGCGCTGACAAGGCATTGGGCTCTTCGCGCTGGGGGAGAGCACGTTGCAAGCCAGAGGACCGGACGGAGAATAGGAGGAAACATTCTTGTACCTGCGAGAGAGTTGGGTGGCTCTGAAATTCTCCTGCTCCTCAGCAGGGGATCCTGCTGTCAAATGTATCTCAGACCATCCGCCCACCACCCTGTCACACGCTTCTCAGCCCGTTGGCACTGCCACCCTTGCAGCATGGCAGCTTTCGGGAGCTGTTGGGGGTTGGTGCCCTAAGCTCAGACCCACGGCTGCCTTTCCTCCCGAGCTTCTCTGTTAGCCCTTTCTTCCCGGTAGCATGGTGAGGCCCGGCCTCCTTCCTGCTGCAACTGCCTCTTCTCTTTTCCCGGTATCAAAACTCCAAATTCCCACCACCAACACCCAGTGGGATAAATACCACAAAGGGCTCTTTCCCCGGGTCCTCGCAAGGGTACAGTGCTGTGCCCCTGGGCTCTTTCTACGGGTATTTTTATCTTCATTCTTCTGAAGCTTCAGCTACTTTTTTCCTGAAAGAGTTCAGGCGTCTCTCTGCCCCCAAGGGCTGTGATCCATTTTAACCTCCTACCTTCTGCACTAAACCTGGCTTTTATCTACCCTGCTGTTACACACTGTTTTGGCCACTGAGCCAACTGACTGTACAGGAGGGGCTTTTCTCAGTCCTTTTCTCATATACGACGACTCAAAATCAAATCGCGGGACCTGTGTATTGACTGTTCCTGGTCAACAGGTATTCCTTTGTCCAAGCCATTGAGTGGCTTGCTGTCCTAATCCTGCTAAAGGTACTGTCTGAGCTGGCCCAGCCATTACAAATCCCCACCTGGCTCAGACATCTGATATTGGGCATGAATTTCTGTTACTTACCTCCCAGAATTTGAGAGAGGTGGGTCAATAGTTCAAGCCTGATTTGTGATCCCAGCCCAGCTTGGAAAACCATTGAAATCAAACCCTCCCTTAAGGTAGAGAGGACAGAACCCTCCTCCAGAGACTTGTTGAGAAAAGTATGTAGTTGCCTGCAGGTTTATTGCAGGTAAAAAAAAGCATAAAAATTAACCCAGGAACTGTCAGGCCAGGTGTTTTACCCGGTGTTACGGGTTTCAGGGTATTGGCAAGCTCCGATGTTGTTAATGGACGTCCCAGGTTTCCTGCTGGGACACGGAGAATCGGGGCATTTATATTTTAGCAAAGAGCATTTCCAGATACATGTGTGAAGGAAAGAATTGAAATTGCAAGGGCTTGCATGAAAGCTAAAGAATCTCTTCTTCATATATTTATGAAGAATACACAGTTTATGCTGGGTACTTTGATGTGCAGGAAGAGTCCTGTCGAAGCCTCCTTGCTTCGGTGGAAGCTCTGACACACTGCCTGCCTCCTCCTTGCTCAAATCTTTCCCAAATCCAAGAAGCGTGAACACAGCCTGAGACACAGTGTGCCACATACCGAGCTCCTACCTGTTTCTGGTGGATATGAGAAGGAGTTCAAGGGAAGGTTTTGAGCCATGCTCCTCATCCAACCCTTTTGCTTTCTTTTCACTCCCCTTTTATAGCTGGGGAAAAGCTAATAAGGCTGCCCATGAGAAAGGCTTTTCATGTGTTACAAAGAAGCTGGCTGGAGGAAGTTGACAGTTCATTGGTATCCAGGAAGAGGTCGATTTCCTTCTTTATAAACATCTCAGAATAAGGCTATAGAAGTAATAAAATATTAAGCCTCCACCTATTTAGTTTCTTGTGCAGTCTGTTAGGAGAGAAGTGAGGGAGAACGTCAATCATCAGTGTGCCAGTGCATACAGTTTGGATTATTTCCCCAGAAAGGAAAGAAAAATGTCAGTCTGTGAATATCTTCTATGGGTAAGGAGGAAAAATACACAACTTCTTGCTGTTAGATTCACGAACACCCACCCAGCCCTACTCCTTTACTGGAAAGGCCAACATCTTTTTGGATCACACAGCTTCACAGATATTAGGAGACGATTAAAGGAAGGATTTAGTACAGGCTCTAGAACTTACTAAAAGTTGCCTGCAACTTTGAGAAGGTATATCTTTGTGCAGCCTGGCAAAGAATCTGTGCATAGTATTTGCCTTGTTCTTAGTGGGTTTCCTAATATTTGTCAGAATAATTTTACACCTATTTTTGAGTACCCATACCCTGTGTATGGGAAACTTATTCTGAATAGTCAGGACTTCATCAACAGCAGCTAAAGCTAATTTTGCTTGAGTACCTTTGAGCTGATTCTGAGATTGGTGGTATGGAAGAGGACAATGCTTTTCCCCAAGTCCGATCCCCAGTTTACAGTGTGATCTAATTTAAGGTGTTTGTGTGTGTTGTAGCACCCAGACTTCCAAAGAGCTTGGGCATGCAGACAGGAAGCATCCCACCTTCTCCACCTGATGCCACTGGAAAGAGACAGCAGATCCTGTGAGGGTGTGGACAGGGGAGATGCATTCGTCAGTGGGGTTGGACTTCTCTTGCTCAAGAAGGAATAGTTCAGGTGGAGAACAGGCACCTTGAGTTCCAGAGAGGCAGACCAAAGGAAGGTCAATGCCCTTGTGACTGCTTGGTGTCCAGCCACTCTGTGATATTGCCAAATATTCAGCTGTGTGACAGGGACCATATACTGTGCAAGGTGGGACCAATAACCCCATAAGAATCCTCTCATGGTCAACACACTTGTTTGACTATGAAGATCAGGATGGAAGTGGGAAGGAGAGGTAAGGTAACACAGGATAGTATCACAAAAGATATGATGAGACCGTAAGGGTAACGTGAGACTTGGGCATTTGAGTGATTACTACTGTCTTGGGCTGATGCTGTCCATTGCCAGAGTAGGAAATGCTTTTTGTAACAAAACATAAAAAAAGACATCTTTTACTTGGAGTGTGCAAGGTGGGTCCAGGATATCTACTGGTAGTTCAGGGCCTCTGCTGGATTCAGATGCTTAAGTATAGGAACGTAAAAAGAAATGCAAACAATTTCAGCCAAAAAAAATCTTCTCAGAAGGGGGAGAATTTTTGATGTGGAAGAGATGGGGTGACTTAGCAATGAATGTAGGCTGGATACTGGTAGTCATCACAGATGACTCAGGAGCTGCCCTGCCACGTTCCTCTGCCCTGGGAGGTAAAATGCATGCAATGACACCAAGCAGTCACAAGGGCATTGACCTTCCTTTGGTCTGCCTCTCTGGAACTCAAGGTGCCTGTTCTCCACCTGAACTATTCCTTCTTGAGCAAGAAGGATATATGGGTAATCAAGCCCCCTCACAAGAGTCAGACTGGAATCAGGTTTGGACATAGGATGAAGGTACTGCAGTCAATGTGAGTACGGAAAATAGGCTGCACTTAGCCAGAAGGTCTGGTCAAGAAGGTCCTCAGAGGCTTAACCACAAGATTAGGGACTATAAACTGCAGAGCAGATGAGATAAGGTTTAAGCAATGTAAGACAAGCAGGTCAGGATTAGGAGGAAGAAAATGAGCAAAGGTCAAATCAGAAATATGTGAAGAAAGGTCAAGAGCTAAGTCGGGAATTACAAGTGAGGTTCAAAGGCCAAAGAAAAGACTGAGGAGACAAGGAGCATTGTATGCTGAAAACATACATATCCCCGTGGCAGAGTCTACCTGTACTGGAGTAACTAGGACCAGAACTCTGGTTTTGTGCCGGGTCTCAAATTCTTACAAGAATCAAACTTGGGGGCTGCACTTGTCTGTCTTCAAAGAAAGAAGATTTATTTATCACAGACAGAATCCTCTGAGATTCTTCTTTTTGTAGATAACTAGCTTTAAAAAGAAAAATCTCTGAGGCACATGATGCTAGTTCTTTCTCCTTGCTTGAGACAAATATGCCAAATGACTTCCAGTGTCCAAACCCTTCTAATCTAGACCTTCCAAGTCACCCAAGGGTTGTGGTCTGACTGCAGGAATTGCTGAATGACTTCTGTGGTCTGCATGCCATAGGCTGTGATCACAACAGTCCCTCTTGTCACCACATGTCAAGATGCTTTGGAGAATGTCACACCTTGTGGCACCCGCAAGGGCTCCTTACCCATTGCTGCTGCTTATTCTAGTTAGTCTTCTCTTTCATCTGGGTTAAAAAGTGGCAAGCAGAGAAAAGAGAGTAAAGTCATTGCCGTTTTTCTTGGCCTCAACAGGCTACAGACCCATATTATCAATTGCAATAAAAAGATGCTGGAAAGGAATTGAATATTTTGGTGCAAAGTACTTGAATAAGCTTCAAAATCTTGTGTGTTTCAGCTGAAAGATCAACATCATTTTGGTTTGAAAATGCTGACGCTGCTCTGGAGGGCTGCTGTTGTTATGACTTCATTAGCGTGGCACAGATTCTTTTCTCCCTCACCCTGGTTTTACACTGAAGTAGCTCTGTCAGCTCACTGGAGGTATATCTGACTTAACTCAATATAGCTGAGAGGAGAATCAGGCCACAAATGTCCTAGGCCTAACTCTTTCAGACAGGAAGGAACTTCTGGTTTGGATCCCTTTGGGTTAAGAGAGAAAAATAAAAAGAAAAAATGCTTTTAAAAACCTCAAAAGCAAACATAACCTTCCTTTCCCCTCAGCAGCAGGTTTTGCTTATGAAGTGATAGTATATGATTCTATTTAGCGTGATGGAGCTGCTCCACAATGATACAGTACGTTTTCTATTTTTCTTCTGGGAAAGGGCCGGCAATGATGTGTGGACACAGTTGGGTTGGCTGTTGAACCAGGGAACAGTGGGTTTGCAGAGCTGACGCACTTTGGCTACCTCTGCCATCTTCCATCCTCTGATGGCATAGACAAATTTCATTAAGGCAGACATGACCTAGAAGGATGTTTATGAAACAAAACAATGAAGTATTTGTTTCAGGCAGCTCTGATGACACCGAAATGATATCACTAGAAAAGCATCTTTTCCAATGGTAATTGCAGCCTACTGCTAGATCCAGATCTTGACAGAATTTTATTAGTCTTACTGCCTACATGACGCAGTGTGGGTGTAGTGCAAAACATCAAGCTAAAGCAGAGGTGATGAGAATGGCAGAACATTGACATGGCATGGGTACGGTCCCACCTCAGAGCAATGGCAGAGCTGGCAGTTTGTTCTGCGTTTCCTAAGTCACAGCACCTGAGGTCTGTGTTCATGAAACCACGATTGCGGTGTACGAGTCCAGTGATTTGCCAGAGGAAGACAGAACACATCAGCTGTGCTCCAGTGCAAACTCCCTGCTGGTGGGTGCAGCTGAAGATGTTGATACAGATTGCTGTGCAACAGCCTGGTACAAAGGCTAAGAGACTCAAGGATTTTCGATTCCTTACACAGGTTGGAGGAAGACCTTTTGAACTGCTACTTGTCAAGATAAATGAGTGGATTGTTAGTATAAACAGTGGATTATTAGTATTTATTGATTATGATCGACTAATGGTAGATCTTCTAATTGTAGATCCCAACCAACTATTCTTAAGAAAACTACTATCTCTGCAACTTTTTGTCCCCATTGATCTAGGAGAATTTGAAGCTACTGATCTCCATGAGACGGTACAAGGCTCAAGTCACTCCCAGTCTTCTGTCTGATGAATGGAAGTTGTTGCCTGGATGTTGGTTTTATTCAGTAATTTGGTTTAAACCAATCTATGACATTATCTATACACACTCAGAGGCTTTGGTCGTAGAGGCATCTACAAACCAGTCAGTATACTACTTGGCAGCCTGTGCTAGAGCTCATGCAAGCCAGCCCTTTACTACACAACACAATAGGCTGGATTAATCAAAGTGATATGAGGGTCAAAAGGATAGAGTTGCTGAGACATAACTCACTGTACTTTAGAGGTAATTTCAGTTTTATTTCCTTTTTGATTAATGTTTAAACTTTGATTAAGATTTTCCATGGGAGAACAATAGAGCTGTGGGATAGATGTTTAAGTCCAAACTGATAATGCAAAACAATTAAAAAAACAGAAGTCCCCCTAGATCTCTCAGATTTTTTTCTGAGAGGAGTCCTTCATGTCAAAACTAAACAGGCTGTTCCCCTTCCATCTCTCTTGTTCTGCAAATAAGGACTGTCTAAACAAAACTAACATGTTGCTCATCTGTTCTGCACAGCTAAAGGAAGTTTAAAGACAATACTACTAGAACTCCCAAAGATACCATCTCACCCTGTAAATAATTTATTTTCACAGCTCAGATCAAAGAGCTCATGGATATTGGACCCAGTCCGTCAGTGGCATGTTCTTTGGAAGAAACTCCCACAGTTATATGATCGTTTTACCTCTGAAAAAGTCCTCAGGTTCAGAAGTTCCCTTTGCTCCATGTCCCTCTCCTGTCCTCTTGGGTTACGTTTCTCATCACTCACGCTGTGGCCGTTCACACTATCCTCTCTAGATGAACAGGGGTTTTACCTTTCCTCGATGGTGCTGAGATCCCCTCGAACTCGAAGAAGGAATTTTTCACCCCAAAGTGGGGCGGTGTTTCTTGCCCTTAGTCTTACAGAACTGGCTGCTGAGCTGCACGTAATGCCGCTGAGATGGCTTGCCAGTAACCTTGTCTTAGGTCTACCAGCTTTGGGAGGCTTTTTGAAAAAGCTGGTGCCATTCATACTTCTAGATAAAGCGAGGAGGGCTTAGGCTTTCTCTTTGAATGATGCCGTGGCCCAGGCGATCAGCTCTTGCATAGTGGATTAGGTGTGATGTCATGATGTTATCACACATGGGAGGCTTGCACCTGTTGCAATGTTTTTAAAGCTGGCCAGAGCACACAGGGCTATGTGTTATGTTGGGTTACGTGTCAGGTGCGACAAGCCACAAAAATGTGGAGAACAGGCTGCATGGAGGGACAGACAAGTGTCAGCTCTGACACACTCGTGAGGGTCCAAGGCCAGCGCAGTATGAGCAACCGAGAAATTGGCATTCCAGCGGTAACTGGGAGCTCTGTGGCTGCTCTGGACGGACGGCTTAGGGTTCACATCCAGCTGCGGATCAATGCAGAGGAGCCACACAGAAGCAGTCTTCTCCTTTCTGGTTAAATGGTCACTACTGATTTTCCTCATGAAATGAGGAATAGTGCTTCATCTATATGTCAACCATGTATAACGGCTGTCATACTGCTCCCAAGCAGTACTTTTTGGAAACTGGTCCTTTAAATTTAGCAGAGCAAAACCTTAGTCTAAGACGGGCGTTTTGTGACCTGATCTTACTCTCAGCTGGTAAGCTTTCTTAAGTCCTTTTGGTTTTTTCCTTGCTTTTCTTCAAAGCGTTGCTGAGAAAACTTTATGATTTTAATACACTGCCTGTGATAGCTTTGATAAAATAATCTCTGTAGCAGTCTTGAGTCCTCTGAGAAGCTGATTGCACGCCCATCGCAGACAGCCTGGAGAGCTCTGACAAGAGCAAAATGTGGCCGTGGCCTGAGAGGTATGGTGAAACAAGCCGTATTTCGTGTAGCCTGTTAAAGGAGGAGGGGTTGAGGAGAACGGCCACACTCAGATGTATTTTGGCAGCTACTTAAGTATCCCTATTCTTAGCCACTTTTAATCCTCTGGGAATCGAGGACTTGATTCGGTGGACTGGGAAAATCTGCTTAGAATTGCCATACTATGTACATATGTCTAAGCGGTGAGATGAACGGTAAGGCTGTCTGTAGTGCAGATCAGCATACATTATGTTAGCCCTCAAAATGCCAGGAATGGGACTGCTTATTTTTGAAAAAGCTCTGCTATACCCTCATCTATGTCCTAGTTATTTACACATATACAGGAACAGAGCAGTTTCTTAACTTTGTATACTTAAGGCAGTATCTAAAGATCTCATTACTTTAAAATCCCTATTGCTCTAATTTACCTGCTTTAATTTATTTACTGTGTTGGATCTGTATCTTTTAAGTGGGCAAAAAGCTATATGAGTAATTATAGAGCAGCAACATCTGCATTGAGTGATTCTTCTTGGCTAAACAGAACACTGAAAGTGAAATAAAAGATTGAGACTATCATGATATACTTGAGTGTAACTGGCACAGGTTTTGCAGTCTATTAATAAACTTAGATTGGGTCATAATAAAATAGCAGATAAAGGAAAGTCAGCTTATACTTTTAATTTAATTGTTCATCTTGGTATAAAGCCTCCACAAAAGGTTTAAACAGTCATGGTGTGAGAAAAAAAGTGTTTTGAGA
>NW_010536549.1:6734-28409 GCF_000687285.1 Phaethon lepturus | reverse complement strand
GAATGCCAAGACCCCTACCTACCCCGCCAAACCCCAAGAATATTATAGCAAAATATTTACAAAAAGGGAGCTGAATTCGTATCCTGGGATAGAAGTTACATTATTTGCTAATGATATGCAAAAAGAGACGAAAAAAGCCATGTAATGGTACAAAATTATTTCAATGAATGTGACTGGGGAGAACATCACAGAATCACAGAATCACAGAAACACTAGGTTGGAAAGGACCTTCAAGATCATCAAGTCCAACCATTAATCCAGCGCCACCATGTCCCCTAGACCATGTCCTGAAGCGATCATCAACATGATCCTGAAGAACATCAGACGGACTTAACTGACTTGACTGAATGACAGATAAAATTCAAGGAAAGGTATAACGTAATGTGAAGAAACATTTGGAACTCTGAATTAACCCCATCACCACAGAAAAAGATCTTAAACTAAAGCCAACCAGCAGTGATAAGGAAGATCTCCAACACGGGAGAAGGGAAGATCATCGCAGTTTCTTGCTGTAGGTCTTGTGTGTTTTCCACTGAATCACCTAGACATCATTGGAAACAGGGCTGTGGGCTGAGACTTTGACTCTTACCCAGTATGGCAGTTTTTATATCCTGAAAATCAGTATTCGGGTGTCATTGTGAAAGCTTTGTCTACAGCATAGAAAAAAAGATCAAAATCAAACTTATTGGTCAAATGCCTAAGGGGTAGGATGGTAACAATTAAATGCTCTGATGTCTTCACAGTGATGTGGTCTCATCGGAAATACTGTGTTCAGTTCAGTCATCCGATCTTAGAATCAGTTTTAAAGTTTAACCTAGAAAGGAGATAAATGCCTCTGGAGATGCTGATATGGACAGGTCTTGAAGATATGGCTGTGGACTAGCTGGGGCAATTCCTCCGATTTGGTTTGATAGTGATGTGCTTCCTTTGTCTCTAGCATGTTAAATATTTAGTCAATGACTGTTTCATTTCCTGAACTTGCATTCATCTTGTTTAAAGATGCACTTAACTGATGTTTAATAAAATATCATGGATAGTCTTGAATTTAATGAGTTGCCATGTCAGATTTCATTTAAATCCTTTGATTTTTGTCTTAGGTTTATAGCCTAAAGCTCTGTGTTTCATTTTGACCAGAATTATTGCTCTAGCTATTGGCACTGGATTGCCTGTATTTACATACCTACAAAATAAAGATTGAGCCAAAGTAAATTAAAACTTAATAATAATAAAAACCCCTCAGAAAATGAAAACAACAACCGAGCTCCATACTTCACCTCCTCAGAAATCCTAAACCACAACACATCAGCAAAAAGTACCTTTTTTGCTTTATTACTCAAGGCATGTTTATGTATTTTGGGCCTGAAATGAATGGGCCCTTCTTAAATACGACATCTGTGTATTTTAAAGCAAGCTAAACCTTTCTGTGGGGATTATGCTAAACTGACACCCACAGAGATTACAGACTCCTCTTTTCATGTGGAGAGGATGTCACCCCACGCGTTTGTTTTTGTATGCGTGTGTAACCCATGCTCCTGCAGTGCCTGAAATAGCTGGTTTGCTGGGCTGGGTTGAGCAGCCCGTGTTGCTGGAGCTCCAAGTCTGCTCGTATTTGCATGCATGCCTTTGCACGTAAGCCGTCACAGAATCACGGAATCATTAAGGCTGGAAAAGACCTTTAAGATCATCAGGTCCAACCATCAAGCCAAGACCACCACGCCCACTGAACGCGCACGTGACACGCCGTATGCGTGCGTACCCCTCTTGCTGTGACCTGTGGCTGCAAGCACCCCGGAGCTACAGCCAGGTGTGGAGGGCAGCGCCATACCTGTGCCAATAAAAAGCAAGTGCAGGGCTGTGGTACTCTGCCAGAAGCCATGGGGCCTTTCGATAAGAGGTATCTTAGGATACCTCCTTAACAGGAGGAGGTATGCGCAGCCCTTGCTGCTAAGGAGCTGGTCACAGGTGTGACTATGCGACTATGTGACTGACATTTTCTTTTAAAAGCTGTTTCTTCTTGAACAGAATTTTTGCAACCAAGAATAAGCTTTTAAAAATGCTTGACATGATGATTTTTTTTTTTTTTTTCACTAGAGCAATTCTTGGGTGTGTTGTGGTGTTTCAGATTTCTGGGGTGGAGAAACTTGTGGCTCCGACCTTTGAATTACATTTTTATTCTGTTTGGTAACATCCTTATTTTGCAGCTCTGTATACACAGGTATGTAAACAGAGACGTCACCAGTACGCATGCGGAACGGCACAGATGAGCAAAAACTCCAGAGTTCACAATGTGAAATTCTAGTCCCCAAGCCTGCTCTTCATTTTATATTATACTGTACTACCTGAGAAACAGCAGCAGGCATGTCATTAGCTGTAGCTGTGATGCAGATGAGCAATCCATGCAAGAGAGCCTTGTGGAGACTAAGCTTTGGCATTTCAAATTCTCATATTTGCCCTTACCCTTAAATCATGAACCTGGATTTTCTCCTAAATTAAATTTCTAATGAGAAAGTTGTTTACAAGCTTGATGTTGATTTAGCAAAGTGACTTTGTGAGTGTATTTTTGGTCCCCTGTCTAAGACCTTTTAAAGTACTGTTTGACAGGCAAACAGCAGCTACTGCAACCATATTCTGAAGAAGCAGATGCTCAGGTGTGCTCTGGTCAGATAGAAGCAGCCTGTGAAGTTAGTTGGTGCATGTAGCTATTCATGCCATATTCATTGTAAGATGTATTAGCTGCTCTTTTCTTAACCTTTGATGTAATCTCTTGAGAAAAAAATGATCTGCTGGAGGGAATGGCACTACAAATTCTCCTGTCTAAATCAAGAGCCATGTTAAAGTTGTAATCAAGCTTTTCCCCCTGCCCCAGACTCTGTTTAATGAAGTAGCTCATGGGAGAGGTTTATTCCCCTTTTATAGTGAGTTCAAGTGAGACAAAGGATTTGTGTGGCAAAGGATTAAAAGGAAAAGACCAAGGTAGCCTTTCTAGCATTGTGTCCCTCTCTAAACCAAAGACCAAAATGGTATATAAAACACTTCCCTTCTTGCATTTCAGTAAATCACAAAGTTATTTCCCCAGTTTTCCTTTACCTCAGCATAGGGCATTTTACTTTCAAAGCAGAAAACATTATTTATATACCTCTGTATTGCCCCCTGCCCCTTTCCTTTAAAGGTTTTCCTGGGATTACAGAATAAGCAAGCCCCATGAAAGTAGTTTGAGAAAGTGCACTACACTTCCCCTTGTTAATGAAGAAGAGGTGATTGAAATGAAACATAGATGTGTCTGGGGCTTACCCTTTCAGGGCTGATAATGAGATTGGAAAAAAAAAAAAAAAAGATAAGTAAATGCTCCTTAATTAGGTACCTGTTATGTTCCATCGTGATCAGGGCTGTGTGGGACAAAAATGCCAAATGCCAGTGACATTTTGCACAGTTTTGAAAAGAGAACATTTCTCCTCACCCTTTGCTTAAGAAGCATAATGAGGCTGGCTTTGATTTTCTAATACATATTTTTCAATCAGTTTGGGAAAAGTTATTCCATGAGGTAAAGATCCTGTTTGAAGTTGAAGCCGTTCATCTGAAGAAACATCTGTCACAAGACATGAAAAGAATGATTTCTTTGTGACTGGGAAATCAATGAGACATCTGTTTTAATGTACAGCCCAGAAATAATGCAGCTAGTTCAAAAGGGAATCATAAAGAAGGCTGCTTTTTGTCTCTTCTCTCCAGAGTGTTTAGGATGGGATTCAGCAAGGTATTTTGCGTGAGCAGGACTTCTTGAGTTTGTGTCCTTTAGCTACGTGGCTGAGGTGGATCTTTTGAGGACGCTGACTTTTAGGGCTAGATGAACTATGGGGATTCGTGTTTACTGGCCTCTTCAAAGAACCCCATTTGGGGCTGGATTTTGTCCCTGTTTTCCAGGCACAGATTGCTCAAATGGTTGATCCTGTCTCCATTCCCTGTGGGGAGCGGGAGCTGGAGGCTGCACAGCCGCTGGGGTGGCCGGCAGGAGGCTGAAGCACCGGTTCACCGTGGGCTTGCTCTTCCTGGAAATGCTGTGCCTGGGCTGTAAGGCTGCCCATCCAGGGAGGCAGTGGAGCACGTACGCGCATCTCTGCACCATGGTATGACTGTGTCCGTTTGTCCTGCTTGCTGCTTTTCTCTCTGAAGCACCTGGAAACTTTGCTGTGTCCCTGCCACTTGTCTTTCAAGTGTATATGCAATGAATTCAGGTTTTCCCTTGCAGGCTGTTCTTTGCAGTCTCTTTAGCTTTCCTGAACAGTAACGGTATGGGAAGCAGCAGAAAGAAGTTTAATAACAGTATACAACTCCTATATCGGAAAGACCCTCCCCACAAAACCTAGATACCCTGAATGAGACCTAACCCCTTATTCAAAAGGTTTTTTGAGGACAAGAAGAAAACAAACACTGAGGACTCAGTTACCTCAAGGCACATCGGATTGCTAGTGTTTTATAGCTCCCTGGTGCATACGCACTGTATACGGTACAAGACCAAGAGGAACCTCCAGGCATCAGGAAACGGGCTTGTTAGAGCCCCGCTGGTGTGTGTAGTTCGGAGTCTCCTTACAACACAGTTGGGCTCGCAGGCGTCTTTTTCCAAAAGGAGGAGAGAATAGCGAGAGGATACGCAGCGCTGGCGATGTTTGAAATCTGAGATCAATGGTCGCCCTGGAAACGGCATGTTGAAAGTCTGAAAAACCTCCTGGCAGTGGGTGGGTGGAGCAAACCCAATCCTCGGGGTTGTGTGTGCGATTCCGGCAAGTTGTGCTCGGCAGGAGGGAAGACAGCTACTGAGGGGACACACGCACGCGTTCTCCGGGGAGCCATCTTATCGCCCCTTCACACAGAAAGCTGCTGAAAATGATTTTTGTTTAGGACGTGCTTTCCCTTGGGAAGTGTCAGCGAAATGAATGCATTTTTGTTCCTGTCAGCACGTTCCCATGGAAAAAAGTCTGCGGAGAGATGCACAGAACAATAAAACAAATAGTCAAAGGTGGGAGAGCTGTGCCCTACCAAAGACAGAAGAAATCCTTTGCCGTTCCCACTAAGACGTTGGCATTGCATATTCCCACCTCGCTGGTGACAGAAGAGGGTCCCAAGCCTCCCTATGCCCTGATGTCATATTTACCTGTATTGGGGAATGTTTCGATCCAACGTTTATGGATTGACCGTTGAAGCAGACCCGTGGGAGATCACGACCAGGATCCATCCAGCTGTTCCTCATGTGCACATAGCTCAATGGTCTGACTTCAGTGCTAGCTGCTACCCACCGGACGGCTTGTAATGATGCTTCCCTGGTGCACTGTTCGAGGTGCAGTGAGATGCAGTTCAGGGGTTTCCTGAGCCAGCAATGGGTGTCTTGACATTTGGCAGCTCATGAAAGGTTTTTCTTCCATGGATTGGTCTAATGATATAACATTTATATTATATAATTTATATTAACAATATAAACTTTGGCATCCACAATATTGTCTGACAATGATTTCCCAGTTTAAGCATACGATGTTTTAAAAGATAACCTCTCTTTCTCTACTTTGAAACTACCACCTGATAACTTCTTCTGATGCCTTTATTTGCTACATTGTTGAATATAATGAAGTCTTTGCTGATATCCTCCTTTCCACTTGTAATTTCATCATTTGCCTCTTTTCCGACGTAAACACTCCTAGTCTTTTAAATCACTTTTTTGTACAGACATCACTTCAAGGTTTTTGTCATCCTTGTTAGTTTTTTGTGGGCCTTTTCTAGCTTTGTTACGTCCATTTTGTGATGGTGGGATGAAAACTATATTCAGTATTCAACATGTAGGTGCACATAGACTCATGCAATTGTGTAACAATATGTTTTCCTTTGATGTCTACTCCTTATCTAACAAATCCTGGCATTTGATTTACCTTCTTGATGGCTATGGAGAAGTCAGGTGAATGAAATTAGCTAGTATGATCCTAAAATCTTACCCCTAAGTGGCAATAGTAAAGGTTAAGTTAGGATTTGTTTTGCCCATGTGCATTTGTTTACACTGAATTTCATTTGCCACTCATTTGTCACTCAGCCAGTTTTATGAAACCCTTGTGCAGCTCCTCAGTGTAAGCCTGATCTTCACTCTGAGCATCTTTGAAAGTGCAGTAGTCTCATCCCCTTTTACAGGGGCATGAATGCGCTGGTGGATATGCTGAAGAGCCTAGACAGAACCTCGGGAAGGACACTGAGAAACTGGTAGTTTGTTCCTACCTTGTGCTTCCTGCCTTTGAATCAGCTACTTCTGCATGGGAGTATGTCTTTCCTTACCTTACTTATCCAGTCCAGATGATACTCAATTGTTTTAAGAGTTGATGAGAGACTTCTTGGAAATCCAAAACAGCCAGATCCATTTGATCTCCCCTGGTCCACACTTGTTGAGTCCTTCCAGGAGCGACATCAGCACAGTAACCTGAGTTTCTTCTACAAAAGCTGCGTGGACTCTTCCCAGTGTATTGTGTTTATTTCTGTGCCCCCCTAATTCTGTTATTTAGAATAATTTTTACTGATTTGCCTGTGTAGCTGTGCAAAGGAAGTCCCACAGCATTAAAATTTAGTGACTTTCCTTTTGAGCATTGGTAACAGGAAGCTCTATGCATAACATAGGGGAAATCACATTATTATGCAAAGGAAGCTGGTGTATTTTCTATGCATGTACAGCAAATCACATTCTTCCACTTTTTCATCATCATTCAACATAGCTATTAGATAGAGTATGGGTGGACAATACTATGATATTCCTGTTTTTGTTGTATTGGTTCTTAAGCAGCCTTGTTGGAGTTAACTAAAGCACTGAAGACTGGAGTCCTGTGCTACTTGTGAATACAACCCATCGAATCTTTCTTTTTCTTTTTCCTTTTTTTTTTTTTTTTGGTGAAACGGGTAAACAGTCTTTAGGCTTTAACAGAAGTAAAGACTGGTAATGAGGCCAGTGCTGAAATATTAGCTGAGAAATGCAAGACCTGAGGGGTGATTGAAGTCTTGCAGAACGAACTTGCAATTTCTAATGTTCGCTGGGTTGTTTCCTGCAGAGACTTCCTAAAGAAATAGAGAAAACTGTACAAAATTAAAAACCGTTACTGTTTCTTGTTTCACTATTTCCATACACTGTGATGATTAAACAGTAGCATCTTGCCTTGATTTGCCATCTTTTTTGGGGGAAAAAAAAAAACTTTAACCAAAGTAAACGTAATTTCCCCAGACTTACAGGCTCCCTTAAAACATAATCTTTATTTGGTTTTGCTTTTTCTGTAGACCTGGGTAAAATATAGACTACACTAAGAAAAGTCTGTTTATTTGATACCTCAGAGACTTCCTTGACATGTGTGAAAAACGGTCTCTGTGCCAAGGATGCACAAGCCTATGTGGAGATTAAATAAGCAGAAAAAAGGTAAGCTGAGTGCTTTAAACTAGTGAGAAAGAATGACGTACGTTAAGAAAGAACAAAACAAAAGAACATTAGCGCTGTATTTGATGTATCAGCTTGTGCTCTGAACATTACAGATAGGTGTGATGCAATTTATTTTCCTGCTGTTGGTCCTTCACTGCCTGGTGAATCTGTCAGCTAGGGAAGATAGAATAAATCTGATACTAAATTTACAATGCATGGAAAACACCACACTTTCATACTTTATGGAAATATACGTATCAAAACTTTCTTTTATTTATGCATAAAACTAATCCCACTGACTTCAAAATACCTCATGTGAGTAAAGCTATATAGACATATGAACATTTGCAGAATCCAGACTTAAGTGCTCACTTTGTTCTATGGAACCTAATATTTTTGTATGTGTCCTGTTTGTGTTGTTTCTTTTTTTTAACAAATCATAATCTATGATTTATGTTCTGCGAGAGACTATATTTGCATTCCCCCACAGCACATTTTATTGACTGCAGTGATTGCTTTAAGGAAAGCGTATGTTCTTTTATTTTTCAGTGGAATTTGGCTTAGATGGAGCATCTGGTTTTCAGTGAAGCTGTTTTCTTACCTAGTTTTCCAGCTGAGCTGACTGAGGTGTAAGAAAGTTGAAAGTTGGGCCCAAAATCATGCAATGTGTCAGAGGCTGAAAGAGGATGGCCTTTGACTGTGGGGCCGAGGGCCTTTTGACCCTGGAGTCCTTTGTTTAAACCTTGGCAAAATGTATCTGAAACCCTTCAAACTGAGGGGAATCTGAAGTACAGATTTGAGCATAGGCCTGGGTGGCTTTGATGAGCTCTCTGTAACAGTCTCCAAGCCGGTAGATTTTGCTCCCTGCTGTCAATGAGGGTGACTTACCTGTATCTAGTTCAAACATGCCACTTCTGCAAGCACTGGGTTTTACTTCACAACCAAAACACCCATGGGAAAAAGTGAAGGTAAACTTAACTTGCCTTTTCTCAGGGCTTCTTGGCAGAGACTTCAGAAAGCAATTCTTTCTAGAGAATTGTTCTCGCCCGCCTCCCTAAGTTATAGGGTTAATAGGTTTTATTAACTCTTTGTGGAGAGTACGAGATCTTCGTATTTGCTGATGGGCTGTTTCACTAGGATGATGTTGGTATCCTTTTACATGGCAAAAGTAGAACTCCTTATTCAATAGGAAAGATCTAGAGAATGAAATAGCAGTTCAACTAGTAGGATTCTGCTGAAATATTTTTTCCTATTTAATTTTAGAAAAAAGTGAAAAAACCCCCTCTAGCCGTAAAAACCAAAAACATGAGAACAACTTACAGTAAGATTCACTTTCTGGATCAATCTTCATAGGCTTGTAGAGGCATTAAGCATTCTTTACTTTTTTAGTAGTAGAAATTCAATTTTCTGATATAATCTGTGGAAGTGCATGCAACTTCTTAGTTCTGAAACCTGAATGTTTCAGTTGAACACTTGTAGAATCATGAAGTCATAGAATGGTTTGGGCTGGAACGGACCTTTAAAGATTACCGAGTTCAACCCCCCTGCCATGGGCAGGAACATCTTTCACTAGATCAGGTTGCTCAAAGCCTCATCCAACCTGGCCTGGAACACTTGCAGGGATGGGGCATCCACAGCTTCTCTGGGCAACCTGTTCCAAGGTCTCACCACCGTCGCAGTAAAGAATTTCTTCCTAATATCTAATCTAAATCTACCCTCTTTTAGTTTAAAACTGTTATCCCTTGTCCTATCACTACAGGCCCTGGTAAAAAGTCCTTCTCCATCTCTCTTATAAACCTCTTTAAGTATTGAAAGGCTGCAACAGTTGGTTCCTCTCTAGTCATATCCGAACTTGCCACAGGTGTTTACAATCTTTGCCTCTGTGGTAGCAGCGTTTTCCCCGCTGCTGACTTTGCTGTCACAAATGCTATGTCAGCAATGAGATATGGTGCCATGTGCTCCATAAACACTACAGAAGCAATAAGGTATGTTGCCCTCCACTAGTTGTCATTTGTTGCTGGATGCCAGCGTACGCACATAACATGACAGCACTTTCCAAGTTCTCAGACGAACCCTTGTATGAGGGTTCATTTTCAGCCCATGTGTTTATTTGTAGGAGTGGGGCCTCCTAAGGAGCTTGCTAGTAATTCCTTTTGCCCTTTGTTGGATAGGAAAACATTTGCAACAAATGAACTTTTATTCTTGGAAAACATATACTTTGCCATCTTCAGTCTGTCCTGTTCTTGCATTGTACACCCCTCTGACTCTATAGGGAAGATGTCTTTTGGGTTGGTGGAAAAGAATATTAATAAATGAATGATCTATAAATAAACAAGTAGAGACCACTGAAAGAGGAGTGAAGTTGTTTAAATGAATAGGACACCAAAGTAGGATAATTGTTTCCGGGAATAATCCCCTATTACAAAACACTTAACTTTTTCCACATTTCAACTTCTGGATACAATTGTCCTTTAACACAAATTTTAGTTCAGAATACAGCATGAACTCATGTGGCTTCATCTAAAGTGCTGTGGAATTCGATTGCTTCATGATTTTTCTTTTTGCAAATTGTTATTTATTACCATGTGGACACTATAGAAATGCATTTTAAATTTATTTATTCAAACAGAAATTAAAACGTGGAAAATTCCTTCTAGCACAGCCTAGCACTGGGGCTTCACAGAGAGAGTCTTGATCGTGTTGAATCAATGTCTTGTGGATTTTTTTTAAAATGAATTCAGGTGGCTGAACTAGTATGCATCTAATTCTGACTGAAATTAGTCACTTTGAAAGATTAATGATTATATAGTTGAGTCTGAAAATCTTAAGAAAAATTCTTGGCAAGAAATGCAGAAAACCAGCTTTATAGATTATGTCTCCCTTACACATACTGTACCACAAAATAATAAATCAGTTCTGTCTGTATTAATTTGGCCTGAGATAGGCCTCAGTTTGGCAGCTTACTTGATCTAATTTGCCAACTTTATAACATACTGGGTTTACTTATCTTTTTCTAAGCACATAGGAAGCTTGGATACCTATTTACTAGGAAGAATACAAAAGTATTCTTCTTAATAAGAAGAATGGACTAGAATGGACTTTCTGAGTTGCTGAGTGCATCTTGTAATGAGTTATAGTTTTGAGGTTAGGGTCAGTATACTGTTTATTTTTTAGAAAAATATGTTTAATCTACAGCTTAAATGCGTTCATGATTATTTTATACCTTTTGCTCTTATGTTGGTCTTGTCTTGCCTCTTAAGTAACTTTTGTTGGTATCTGCATTTGATGTTCCCTGCTGTTTTTTACAGACAGCATTCACATCTGCTTTTAACCTCCGTATCCTAGGGTGTATAAGTCAAATTGTCTTAGCCTCATCCAGCCTAGCAATCCACACCTCCATGTTCCAGTATGTGTTTTCATGCATGACTGGGACTGTATGATATTACAGAGGTTGTTTCATAAAAGTGTCGTATAATGAAATCTGCATTGCTGCTGGATAGGGAAAAAAAAATGCCTCCATATAGATCAGGACCACATTTTTCTTTCACAGTGACATCATAGGTGTGGTTCTTGCTCCTCCTGTTACTGATTGACTCATTCTCTTTTCTGCTCCTCCTCAAACTAATGAAATTCCAGCCTATGACAAAAAATCTTGGGGATTTCTAACTGCCTGGCCTTATGCTTGGCATTGCTGAATGCTAACTGATTTCCAGAGCTCCATGCCTCAAGGTCATCTAATTCTTCTCAATGTCCAGAGGGAGAAACTAGGATTGCCTTCCTCCCCGTCCCCCGCCACCAGAAAGTGCCAGCAGCTTCGGTAGCAGTGGTGGGCACCCGGTGGACCTACTGGTACAGCCAGTGACAGCTTCTAGCAGCGTGCCGTGCCACACATTATCTACTGAAAGATGTGTAACGCAGGTGGTGCACAACACATGCTTTTTAGGTACCCCACTCTTTGACACTCTGGCTGTCCTCTTGATTGATAGGTCCATCCTTCTGACATTGCTTTTTAAGCCAGAGGCATGAACGAAAATATATAGTTTCTTGAAGAGCTCCAAGACAACCTCCCCCACCGACCAATTGTTTTGCTGTCAGCACATCCGTCCCTGTAGTTAGTTTCTTACCATCCTACAATTGTTGAATTCAATTCCCATTTTCTACAGCATAGTCTTTTCCCATACGACACTGTAGAAAGAACTTTAATGAAGTCCAGATATACGAAAACTGGTTCATTTCTCCCTGTTGAAAATCTATTATTCTGAAAAGTTCAGTGTTTGGTAAACCCATCTTACTTTATTCCCCCAATTTTCCACTTTCTTCTATGTCTTTAATTTCTTTCTTTTCTTCAAAGTGTGTGCTAAAACTGTGGATGATGTGGTTTTGCAGTTCAAAGGCCTTTAATTGTCCAAATCTTTTTCCCTCTTTTCTTATAGACAAGGTTTTCTGTCTGGTGTTTGCCAAAAAAGTAGACTTAGTGTGTCTTATTTTGAATTAGATGGCAAACGGAATAAAAAATCAAAATAATCACAGTATCACTAAGCAGAATAATGCCCCAGTCCAGGAATCAGGAATAGACAAGCTCATTCTGGTCTTACAAGGGGACTTAGAGAGGCTCACATCATCAAATATTCCTATAATAATCAATATTCCTATAATAACAATATATTTATTAAATTAAGGCCTAACAAATATCTAAATCTCATATGACAAAGAAAACAAAGACTGAGTAGGAAGGCATTGATTGTGGAGCCTGGGAGATAACACCCTTCAGCAAACTTCTTGCTGGTATCAACGCAGTTGAGGCTGCCGCAGCCCAGAAAGCACTCATCAAACCCAAGTAATCGTTATCTGCATAGTCTGGAGATCTGAATGTCCTCTTCTATGTTCCCTTAATATTCCCACCCTCTTTTGAACCCATTGGCCGGTTTGAACCACACTTGAAAAGTCAGTAATAATCAGAAAGCTTTTGCATCTCTGGAAGTTTGGACAGATGGAGGAGGGAGAAATGTTAGCACTGACATTTAGGGAGAGGCCAGAGTATAAGCAGTGGTACCATAGGTAAAGATGTCTTGAAATTCCCAATGATGAGGAGAGTTGCAAATGGACCTTGCATCTGTATTGGACAATGAGGACTCCAAAGATGAGACCGTGTGTCGCTAGTCTTTCTGCCCGTGAAACAACTAGTTTAAAACTGTTGACGGGGCCTGACTTTTGCTTTCAGCTTCAGGCATTCCCTATACTGCACAGATACCTCCTGTCAAGTGATCATGTTTGAGAAAGGCCCTATTCAGAGTCATGGGATTGCAGGCTTTTGCCCAGTGAGTGTCTCAAGGTTTTCTGACATGGCTGATGGTACCACAAGGTTTTCCAGATGGTAGCTGAACTATGATAAAAAAAAAATCCTCTTATGGCTTTCAGATCTCAGGTTCCTCTGTTTTTGTTTGACATTGTCTGGAACATTCATCTGGATAATTTAATTCTGCTGTTCCTCCATACACAGCTATGCAGTAGAACAGTTGTTTCAGGAATAAACAAAATCATGCATGTCTTTGTCTTTATCAGCTGCCAGGTTATTCCTCCACGCTTGAGGGGTCATATTGATGACAGATTATGGGGTTAAATTGTCTCATTTTTATTGCTTCATCATTAGAATATGCAAGGCATTTAGAAAAAAATACCTTTTTCTTCATTGTAATCTGGAGATGGGATTTTTCTCTTCTTATTCTTACTGGAGAGGGATAGATTTTCCACCCTTGTTGTCTGTGCCTATGGAATTTATTCTTGAGCATTAGTATCTCGTTTCCTTACCTAGTGTGCCACGTTCCATGTAATCAGACATTTGGCAGGAGTGTTGGTCTGTGAAAAAGGCCAGCTACCCATAAGTTTCTTATCTTCTTTCTCATTCATTTTTCTTCATTTGTGTTTGGCTTAAATTTTCCTTATTGTAGTAAAAAAACTCTGTAATAACTGCGATTTGCGGCTACGAGACCTCCGCTGTTTCTTTTGAATGAATACGCCTACAGAACTGTATTTCTGATTGGAAGTAGGAGGGTAAAGGAGTGATTGGGTTAACCAAGGGGATGCTTGGAGAACGGGCTTAAAGAAATTGCCTGAGGGAATGGGATTGAATTCATTAACTTCGAATTCAGTAGCATAGTAGTAGTTGCTATTATAAATCTGGGGTAGTATAGTTAAGCAAGAGCTACACAAAGAGGATAAGAACAACTAGTTAGATAGCAGCTCTTGCAGAAAAGGGTTATTTTGTGTCACAATTGGAATAAAAAGTTGTGATTGCCATTTTTTTTTCAAAAAAGATGGACTTCATACTTTAATTTGTAAACTAGTTTTTGCCTGCAGGGTGTGTGAAGAAAGTTCCAGCTCTGTTCCAAAAGGGTTAGGATTCAGCTGGAGTACTGTGTCTGATTTTGGGTATTTCACCTAAACAAAAATGACAGGGGTTGAGAAAAAAAAGAAAAAAAAATGACTGAATTAAAAAAAGTTACTGTAATATAGGAACTAGCAAAAAGTATTCAGCACTGGGGTTAGTTAGCTTAAAGAAATGAAGTCTGAGAAGAGAGAGGATTACAGGTTTAAAGTGTTTAAGTGACTAGCACAAAAGAATAACTTTTTCTCCAGGTCTCTGGTGAAGAGGGGTGAGCTACAAAGGTTTCAAAACTGCAGCAACAAAGGTGCAGGCTAGATATTAGAAAAATTTTCTAACAGACATGACAGTGAAGTACTAGAATTAATTGCCTGGGGAGCACTAGAATAAAGTCTGGAGGAAGACTAGCTCAGAAAAACGTCAGTCAGGAATGACACCAAGAGGGTCTCAGGGACAGAAGATGAACGTGATTATCTCCTGAGATCCCTTTTGGGGCTGTTTTCTCAGTCATTGTGGCTCTGCTGTCTTATAAATCATTACTAGCTTATAACATAGCCCTCTATTACAGCACTGGAGTATCTATTGCTGGAGTTAAATAGGTATTTTAAGAACACAGCTGGTTTAGTTGAATATGCATCAAATCTAGCTTAAAAGCTGTTTGAGTTCAGAAAAGGGTATAATCTTGAAAAGCATGATATGAGACGAGTACAAAATGCATTTCAATGTTGAAGCACACAGAATTGTGTGGCATCTTCTGACTGATCTGCACATGACGTACAGTATTTGCAGTTTGGTTACAGATGAAGGCGTTGTTTTCGGCTTTTTGAGCAGCTGAAGAAAGCCCCGGTGAATACCCCTCCTGGTTCCCCTGAGACTGCAAGCAGGGTTTGAGGACTAGCAATACTTTGATTGCTGTTTGATATGTTAAACAACAGAGTTGACAGAGGAATCCTCTAATATTTGCCTTTTATTCAGGGACTTCTGACTAGCTCAAGTTTTAATATCAACACTCAGGAAAATACTTCTTCCCTTCTCCAGATACGGGGATATTGCAGAAGGAAAAAACAGCAGACTCTAGCTTTGAACTTGAGATCCAGATGAAGTTTCTCTCTCTGACATATTTTTATTCTGTCCCGATCAGATTTGCATTTACAGAAACAATGCTATACTCGTCGTCTTTATTTTAAGAATCATCAGGCATAATTGCTTATATTGCTTCTGTCTGATGAGGATGTGGCTCCAAATCTACATTTATTAACAGAATCAATAAATAGTGTAGAACATCTACACGGGTGTATTTCTACACGGCAGAAAGATCAGCTTTCAGTGGCTTAAAAAGCACCGCTCTTGCTCTGTTAGATTTCCAGTGTCTTCAGTTTTTTCCCCTTGTTGTGAGAATTGCCATTGTCTTGTGTGCAACAAGAGTCTCTGGGCTTGAGTCAGCTCTGCCTCGCCCTGGGGTAGGCGAAACCGATTTCAGTTCACAAAATGAGGTTGAAAGGGGATAGGCAAAGCAACCCTGCTCGCTTCTGCCTATGAGTGACTTTTCAGAGCTCCCATGCCATTGGAGAGTGTACAACTGTTGGAAGGAAGAGCGTGTTAGTGGATGGCTTGTTTATACGGTTTTCAGTGGAAAAGCATTTGTTTACAGCAGCCTCACTATAAACTCTGGAGGAACTTTGGCTGCAGCAATCAGCCAGACCCAACAGCGGGTTGCCAGGTCGTGGTAGAGCACTTTCACAAAGCTGGCTAGTAGGAGAATGATCCTTTCCATCTTCCCGTTCCCCACCCGCGTGCTGATACGCAGTATTTCTCTTCTAGCCCCTGGTAGGTTTGTTTCACGCTTTCTGGGTTATTTCTGTGCCGAGGGGCATTGCAGGCGCTGCCAGCACCTCTGTGAACGATTTGCTTCCTGTTGTGCTCTCTTCTTAACATCTCACAACACATTCATTCAGTAAATCCTTTGATCTCCTTTAACCCCCCCTTTACAGTGATATATCTACTAAGACTTCCTAAGGTTCTTTTTTCCCTAGTAAAAAAGACCAAATCCCTTTTTCTAATGGAGTCAGCGGTTTTATTTCCATAGGGCTGAAACAGTCCATGCATGGTGCAGGCGCATCTGGAGGGACATAACGTGAACTGCCTAAAGCCATCAGATGGGACTCCAGAGAGACACTGGTGCCTTGGGCTGGTGGGCTCCACAGTGGGAGAGAAGTCCGACATGCGTTTAGCGTAACACATCGCCTTACGGTACGTTTGGCAAGGACTTGCCCGGGCTTGGGCGGGGATGCTCTCTGTTCTCTGTCTCCATGGGCTGGAGAGTCTTAAACTCACTGTCGATGAGCTGAGTTATGTACAGGCTTCAAGTGGTTGTGGGGTGGGCTAGTTTCCTCATGCGGTCCTAAAAAGTGGGTACTAGTAAGAAAGGATTAGTGCTGTTCTGAGCTGGGGTTTAGGGAAGCAGGTAGGAGCAGAGTGGAGGTTTAGGGCTGGGGGGAGAGCAGGAAGAGTGGTTTCTAGATGAAAGCACACAAAAAACCAGCAAAGTTATGAATAAAACCAAAGCCTCGAGTTAATGACTTTACAGAGAAATGCATGCAAACTGGTACGGGTGTTTCTAATAGTACTTTACCAAACCTGTTAACTTTAGTACAAAGTAGCAGCCAAAATGCTTTATAACCAGATGTTTGCAATTAGAGAGGGAGTCCTTGGGATAAAGGGTGGGGTGAGCCTGTGCACACCACTTGGTTTTAGTAAGATGGAAAGTAGCTTTGGAGCCTTAGGGAAACCATGACGGGTCATCGGGTGGGTGGCTCCCTGCTGTGGGGATTATTATTTTTTCAGAGAAGGCACATCTTGGTTTTGATTTGTGATGTGAACAGAAGCCTCAGGCTGGCTTAGGCTTTAGACATATGATGAGTTGGGAGACGTAGGGAAGGCAGATTCTGACAGATCTGTGTGAAGGGTGTCTGTAAAATGGGTGGGTTGCTTGTTACTGCAGCACTGTTTTTAGCAAAAAAAAAAAAAAGTTGCTTTCACCTTATTCTTTTGAAATCTGCTCCTGCCCCCCTGCCTCTCATGTTGACCTTCTTGCCCGTGAGAACTGCTGGATGACCTTCTCCACACAGTAGGCACGTGCTCCTGGCCATTAGCTTAAGGCTCCTTGTGACTTAGCAGTGCTCAGCCTGTCACTGCCATGTGTTTATCTCTGCCACAGTCCCAGAAAAGAACTAAAACCCCATCTTAGCTCTGCCAAAGGATCAGCCCCCATTTTCTGCATTTCCTTACACTTCGAGCATACTTTGCCCATTACGCCTCGTAAGAGGAGCAAATCTGTCGGTCTGCAGCTCTTCCGTTACATTAAAACTATAAGCCTGAGCAAGGCTGGAGGGTGCTTGAAGCGGACCTCTATCACAAACCCATTGGCTTTGAGCAATGTTTTGCTTTGAGCTCTGTTGACTTGCATGCTGCCGCTCTCCCCTGTGAGGCTTGCTCTCCACCGGCAGCCGGTTCTCAGGAGGGCACTGTGGGACCTGAGATGCTCTCCTGAAGTCTGCCTCGGCCTAACACGTCAGGCAGCAGGGTTCAGGGAGCACACCTGCTCCCCAGGTTAAGCCCAGCTGCTACATCCTAAGTGATGTCGTCTAGAAGGGTCTAGGTAGTTGGAAAGTGAAAATCTGTCTGTCTCACTGTGCTTTAAATATGCTTCTGCCCTCTCACTCCATTTATTCCATGTTTTGGTTGTCTTGTTATAAACCTGGATCACGAGCTCTTTAGTCTAGGAAATACACTCCAATCCTGTGGGTAGAGATGCATTTCCCTGCTCATTTTGTTCTTCAGTTGGGTGCACAGGTGTCATTTTTGTACAAAAATGATACCAAACTCACGCTGGTTAAAAAGAGGAAAATTTGCTATCAATCAAGTAGAAGGTGGACCAGGATTGTTTATTTAAAGTCTACTGTTGTGATGCTTGGATATCTGCCTGTTCTTATTTCTTGACAAAATCGTGAAGATGTTTGAAATTCCCTTCTCGCTGATAGGAACTAGACTGTCAATACGTAAGGAACCAAGACTTTTATACATTTTCCAGTGTCACAGTGGGAGCAGCAGAGTCATAAATGTTCTTGAAAATCTCATCCTGTTCAGAGACTACATTGCAAGACGTGGCAGACAAGCGAAATGCTGTTTCCCATGTGACCAACCTTTTGTGGACAAAGACTCATTTAAGCAATGTTATGTTCCTATCAACTAGGAAACCCACCTTTTGTTATGCAATGCCACAAACATTTCTTTTTATGATCCTAATTCTACAGGTAGACCTCAGAAAGGGTCTCATACAAGCACTTATGGAGAGAAAGAAGACCATGTCTCTGTGACTGAGTAATCTGCCCTTGCTTGCTTCCTTGACAAATTTGCACCCGATTCGTGTTCTTAAGCCCTCCGTCGTCATCAGTTCCCCAATCCTCTACCTCTGCGGGGAGAGGCAGGGTGTGCATTCAGTGATCGTTTTGAAGATGAATGTGTTGGATAGTTTTGATTACTAATTTGTTATTTTAAGTCCACATTGTTCTTTGACGGCTTTTATGGAATTTTTCTCTCACAGTAAGGGACAAAGATCTAAGGGGGTGCCTGTTTAGTTTTTCTCATCCTGTAACAATACAAAATGTCATCTTGGCCTAAGTAGATACACATGTCTCCAGCCCCATGGCAGTGTACTGAATAAAAACATTACCTTTCATACAAATACTTGAATATTTATGTCTACTTAAGGGAAGGGAACCAATAAATGAAATCCATCTAGAATACAAAGTAATCTGCTATTGCCTCATGCTCGGTTTAAAAGTAAAAACCTCTTAAAATATCTCCTTTTAATTTTTTAATGCTTATTTTTAAGCTCAGAACAATTAAGAGAGACCCATTTCCAGGCCAGTATATTTGACAGGTTTATAGCAAAAGGCCAGTTTGCAGATGACACCAAGATGCGTGGTGCAGTTGATACACCTGAGGGATGGGAGGCCACCCAGAGGGACCTGGACAAGCTTGAAAAGTGGGCCTGCATGAGGTTCAACAAGGCCAAGTGAGGGTCCTGCACCTGGGCCGGGGCAACCCCTGGTATCAGTACAGGCTGGGGGATGAAGGGATTGAGAGTAGCCCTGCCGAGAAGGACTTGGAGGTACTGGTGGATAAAAAGCTGGACATGAGCCAGCAATGTGCACTCACAGCCCAGAAGGCCAAACACATCCTGGGCTGCATCCAAAGCAGCGTGGCCAGCAGGTCGAGGGAGGGGATTCTGCTCTGCTTTGGTGAGACCCCACCTGGAGTCCTGCGTCCAGCTCTGGAGCCCTCAGCACAGGAAAGACAGGGACCTGTTGGAGAGGGCCCAGAGGAGGGACACAAAAATGATCAGAGGGGTGGAACACCTCTCCTGTGAGGACAGGCTGAGAGAGTTGGGGTTGTTCAGCCTGGAGAAGAGAAGGCTCCAGGGAGGCCTTATTGCAGCCTTCCAGAACTTTTAAAAGGGGCTTCTAAGAAAGATGGGGACAGACATTTTAGCAGGGGCTGTAGCAATAGGACAAGGGATGATAACTTTAAAATAAAAGAGGGTAGATTTAGACTAGGTCTAAGGAAAAAATTTTTGACAATGAGGCTGGTGAAACCCTGGCACAGGTTGCCCAGGGAGGTGGTAGATGCCCCATCCCTGGCAACATTCAAGGTCAGGTTGGACGGGGCTCTGAGCAACCTGGTCTAGTTGAAGATGTCCCTGCTCATTGCAGGGGGGTTGGACTAGATGACCTTTAAAGGTCCCTTCCAACCCAAACTATTCTATGATTCTATGGTTTTGTGATTCTATGGTTCTATGATTCTATGAATTATATGTCATGTTAAATCCAAGTATTTTTCTCACTAATCCAGTTAGTTTCTAACCAGATATTTTAATCTAAATATAATATCTAATTTTGAATTCAATTACTTTAACTGTTTCCTCCTCCCACTGTAAAGTATTCTTGGTTTTTACTTGCCTCTCCTCTTGTCTAGACCATAAGTTTGCAGTGATGGGAGCTACTCGTTGTGCTGTATTTAAGATGCTACCATACTATTAATCTCAGTACCTTTTTGCTTGTTGCCTATTAAAACAACCTGTATTAAAAATGGTGATTTGTAATAACGCTTTGTATTTATACGGAAAATATTTATTTTGAAGCTAGGTCCTACCATGCACAAATTGAGAAGTACTTTATTCTGTATATAGTCTGTATGCTGTATTTGTTCACTAAAACCCTTTTCTGGTGTAAAAATTGAGTCTGTGGTTTGCTTTAATGGAATCAAGATTATTTGAAGTCTTGAAGTTATGCATGCACTTATATGCTTGCTGAGTAAGTGCCAAAGACACTACTTGGTAATCTTACATCGCTTTATGGGTGTCAGTATCCAGTTCTCAACTGGGGTCCGATGCTGCAGTTCCCTTGTGCCTGCAGTCTGTCTTACCACTCTGAGTAGTCTAGCTGAAGCTAGCACATTACTTGGATTGTTAGTACTTGGAGGATGACTCTCTGATGGCCCCAATCCTTTCAGCACTTCTGCATGTGCTTAATTTGGGATTACTGATGAGTTTACAATGAAGCGCATATGTAAGAGCTGGCAGGATTTGATGTTCTTAATTTGTTGCTACTAAGAGAGATTTCTTAATATACCTATTGTATTTTAATTTAACATGATTTTTTTCAGTAATCAAGACATGTTTATTACAATCAGTGAGTATTTGCTGGGACCAGGACACTCCATATTAGCAGAAACCAATATGCCTGCAAGAGCTGGTACTGTTTATTTTCCTACAACCAACATATATTTCAAGAACCCCTATCATCCTGACGGTTTCAACTCAAGCTAGTGCACCAGGGTGAATCTCAGATGCATAATTTAAGAGGCAGAGCAAGTGTATATCCCATGAGCTGTACTTTTTATCCCACTTTAATGGGAGCCATTCCTGAAAGCAGCTCTTTGACTATCTCGATGCGGTTTGGTGAGGTTGGTGTGTGTCCTTATTTACCTAATACTTGCTAACTGCTGACTTAAATAGAGAAACAACCTGGTGTATTTTGGATTCTGAGAAAGTTTAAATTTAGAGGCATTAAAACTTGGCCTTTTTAGGATGAACAGGGGAGTCTGCGCTATTGTTTCTGTGTGTTGTTTTTTATTTTGACAGATGTAGCCACATACTATTTCCCCAACTGTTGACCTTGTAAAGCCATCACCTTTGCCAGATGAAGGCCTGTGCCTTTACATGGCACCCACTCTGCGTAAACACTGAGAAACATATAGCTGAGAAATCTCTTGAACTCATATTTTGTTTTAAAAGCAGCCCAGTAACTTTTACAGATGGTGATGTTGGGCAGAATTCTCCCCTATTGTGTATCTTCTGTAGTCGCTGCAACAAAGTCTAAGTAATTCAGCCGCTTGTCATGGGTTATGTCCCGCGCTGCCAGAATGAGTGGCGATGACATGATTATTGTGGCACATGATTAAATGGGGTGTGTGATGATCATCATGATTTATAAAAAAAAAAAAAGAAGAGAGAAAAAGCACAACTGGCTGATATAGAGGATGCTAATGTGTTGTGTTGGGAGATCTGTATAGCAGTCCTGTTGGTTGGGTTTTTTTGGGTCTGAAAAAGGCATTGACTGTGTGGGCTTCTCTTCTTTTTTGTCATTTCTTTTCTTTTTTACTTTTGCTGTGGTCCTGTGCAGATCCCACTGTCAAGTTCTGAAGCTCCTTCCCTGGTGGAGCGGCTTTGTAGGTTTGGTTCCTACTGTCATCTGACTCGTACCCTTGGAGCGATGGGAGGGATGGGAGCACTGCGGTACCTGTG
>NW_010536549.1:0-6703 GCF_000687285.1 Phaethon lepturus | reverse complement strand
TCGCTGCCGCGCTCCTGCCCCCCTCCCCTGCCACACCAGCTCTGCTGCGGGCTGTGGTTTCCACTTCCCTTGGGGTGGTTGTGCTGAGCTAGTAGACACTGAGGTGTTTTTACAAACTGGAGCTACAGGGAGCCTGGATATTTTAGTGAAAGGCTGTCATGCACTTCATCCCCCCTGGCTTTCAAGAAAATGATTCCTTTCTTCTCTACACAAATTTCACTTACAAACTTTTTTTGTAGGTTCAGTCACCCCAATGAGAACTTTTTGTTTCTCTGCCTTTTTTTTTTTTCCCTCTAAAGGTGTACTTAGCGAAAACTGTTGGATTGACAGCACTGGAGGAAACAGTTCACAGGAAAAAAGCACCATAGGAAGAAAGATGTAATCTCCACGTAGTATGGTTTGATACCGCACCTGGGGTCCCCAATCTCCTTGGTCCCTCACACAGCCCGTTATGCAGACCAAAGGGTCTGGTGCTTCGCAACCATTAGGATATCTGTTCTCACAGCAGCTGTGAAGAGGGGTGAGCATTACTGTGAATGTACAGGCTGGAAACAGACCTCACGGCACGCCTGCAGAAGCTGCTAAGCTCAACGCAAGGGGAAGCGTATAACGAACAAGGGTCGTATGGCTCAGCCTTCTGAGGTGGCTGCCGCCACGTGGGAAGAGGGGTGTGGAAAGAAGGCGACAGTCAGCAGAGATGCTGGTGCCGGGTGAGAGATACCCAAACGTCCCACTTCGGCTCAGTTTGTGCTTTCCACCCACTGCTGGCCAGGGATGGTGTGTGTGAGCATCGCAGGGTGCGGGCGGGGGAGCTGCAGAGTGTGTGCTCTCTTCGTTTGCTGAATATACAGAATTAAATATTTACCGCAGTGCTCAGTGCGTAAGCCGTGGCGACACGTGCTCTGGCCCTCTCTCCATCACCCTTCCGTGACACGTCATCATCTCTAGTAAACGTGTTTCATCCAAAATGAGGCGCATGTCTTTTCACTTTACTATTAGTAGATAGACGAGTAATGAAAACATTTCTTTACTCCTCATATTCTTCATTATTTGTTTTCAGTATGTTCTTACTGATATATAGATAAATTTTTGTGGCCATGTTGTGAAATTTATTTTTAAAATAATACAGAAAAGGAACCCTTTTGGTAAAAGTTATTTTTATGATTTGGGCATCTGAAATGTTCTTTAAACTTGTCAGAGGTCGGTTTCATTGCATTACAATGCTTACCCTGGGCACGCTGTTGGTTGCAGGGGTAACTCATGCCGCTGCACTGTTAAATCCTGGAAGAAGAAATGAGTGAAGTCTTTCCAGCAGGAGATGACTTGGTCAAATACATTGTATTTACAAGCAAAAGCAACATTTAAAGTTAAAAGCTGAAATTAAAAATGAGAAAATTGCACATGCTTCAAGGAAATTTTTTTATGGGGACCAGATTTTAGGAATATCATAAAAAACCCAGAACATTTACAGTAAAATCAGTAAAATATGAAGTCTTTTTAACTGTACCAGGGTGGAATAAGTATCCAACAGGAAGGCATTTGTCTGAAACCACCACCATGACAAGAAGACAAGGTTAAGAGCTGTGGTATATGTGTTTATACAGTAAACTTGGAGAAGGGCTGTGCTGATCCTGCAGAGGACAAGTTAGTATGGCTGAGCTGCAGGAGTTACCTCGGGTTTCCATCTTCTGCTGAACTCTGCATTTTTATTGTTTAAGCTTTAAAAGTGAAGTTTTTTATTTCAGTGTAGTTGTAATTCTTTGTTTATTATATACATGTCCCTTCCTTCTGCCACGCTTTGCAGAGCAGTAGCATGAAAGGGAGCAAGTTTTCTCTATAGGGCACAGACCAAACTGGTAATAAAGTCCTAGTTAATTTTTGTTTATTTTTTGGCAATTAAGAGGGAGATCTTGTTTTTCTCATGTTTTGCTGGGGTGCCCACAATGTCCAGTGATGATAGGTACTGCATGAAACGCATGCACCAAGAAACATTTGGTTTATTTCAGTGTAGTTCCTCTATATTCTGGAGCAAACATTCATCTCTCCTCTAAACAGCCCTAAAAAAATAAAATCCCCTCACCCCCCCCAAACAAAAGAAGTTTGCCTTCTCAGCAGAGCATCTGTTATTTACCAACATCTGAATTTCCATAAATAATCCCAGATTTCCCCTGCACAAAGATCTAAACAATAGTTCCACGCTCAAGCCTCCCCCGTCTCGCTGCCACCCTGCACGAGGGGAGCCGGAGAGGAGCTGCCGGTGGGGGGGTCTGCAACGGGACCCACATCGGGACAGAGGTGGGGCAGGACGGAGGTGGCTGCTGGGCTCCTGCGGGGTGGTAAAACTCTTCGGTTCTGGGGAAGCCCTCCACCTGAGGGGATTTCTGAGGCTGCTGGGTGTTTTGAACAGCCAGCCTGCCGTGTGGGTTGGTGGTCCTGCCCGGCTTGGCCATGGGTTGGAAAGGGCAGTGCTGGGATGGGGATGGGGACGGGGGGATGCCGCGCTCCTCCGACCGGAGACGTAAGACCGACGTCTCCCGTAGGGGCCCACCACAGAGCTGCTTGGGACTGCAGGCTTCCCACTAGTCCCGGCTCCGGGTTTCTTTAACATAACATTTCTGCAGGAGGAGGCAGAGGGGGAGCTAACCTCCTCTGAAAATTCTTTCCTTTATTCATACACCAAAACGTTTGATTATTTGGGGTTTTTTTAAGCACTCTGTTAGCAGGTAATTAAAAAGAGTAGTAACTGAGCAACAAAGGATAATGGCACAGAGAGAAATGAGCGGTTCTAAAGGCACCAACTGCTTCATAAACTCATGAAATTAATGAAATTCTGCTTTTGGCTCCCTGCTGTAATGATACTGTATTCTTAACACATGAATACACAACTTGAGAAACAACTTCCTTTAAGAGGTTTGTTTGTTCCCCTTGCCAGAATGTATTTTGTTTCTTCTGCTGGGATAAAGTTGCTGACAAATTAAACCACGCCTTCAACTAGCTTAGTTTTTCCCTCCAAATTATTATTATTTTTTAATTGCAAAATGTCAGGATGCTTAAATTTCTTCAGTGATTCAGTAAACAAGGACACCACTTTTTTTCCATTAAGGTTTCAGGATGGTTATTTAATATGTCTTATACGGTTACAAGAAAATAGATTTATTCATTGTGTTGTTTCACAGAGAAGCTAATTTTTCCTTGCATTGACCTTGTCCCATGATTATTTATCATCCATTCTGTCACAGGTGATTGCTCCAGCCATCGTTTCTATGCTTTGAAAATCTTCCAAAAATTAATTTCATTATTAGTCTCAATATTACTCCTTGACCCTTTAGTGGATCCCTCACTTGCTGACAGCTCTGGTGGGTTTTTTTGGGGCCGCAGTACTGATCTTCCAACTTACTTCCATTGGCACCAATTTTCTTTTAAGTGTGAGCTATTGTGCACCGAATACAGCCTGAACGACCGTGTCTGTTCAGTATTTGCTGTTGGTTTGCTTGGAGAACAGCAGGAACGAATCCTGAAGTGAGGGCTGGATGGAAGGGCTGGCGGAAGCTGCATTTGTGTGTATGAAGATCTTGCTGTTGGAGTCCAAGCCCTGTAAGGGCAAAGTGTAGAGAGAATGACATTCACTTTGCATCCTGACATGGCAGAGCAAAGTCATCCCACTTTGTCAGCTGCTGAAGTTGATTTGATTTGAATTTCAACAGAACCTTAGAAATGCTTCTTACTGCTGCTTTAATATTTTTATATCATCTTAAAAAACTTCATATACTGATTCTTGGTTGTTTCTTTTTCTTTACAATTTCATGACAATGAAATAATTGTCTCTGATATGCAAAAAGAAATCAAGAGTATCTTAAGCACAGAAGTTTAGCCCCTTTGAATACTCTCTACTTTAAAACTTATGTACCCATACATAAATTAAATAAAAATTATAAATTTGTGTCAGCTGAAGTTACAAGCTCAGCAAGAAAGTGTTGACTTTCTATGCTAGCTTTTATTCTTGCCAATGTGACTGACTGCTCTGAAAAACTAATTATTTTGCACTGGTACCTGAAATGCATCTGTGAATAGGACCCCTAGTCTCCTGTTAGCCAGACCAGCTTTTTATCTCTTGGGTCCTGCTGCTTCTCTAAATATTTCTCTTTAATCTGAAGAACTTGTTTTTCTAGAGGAAGAGATTTCTGGGGAGGGATCCAGGAATTACCGGTGCTCAGCTGGACTTGGAGCTCTTGCAGTGTGCAGGATCAGCAGCAGTGGGTGAGGACCTCTCTGATGCTGTGATTTAAGATGGGAGGAAAAGATTATGAAGCCTTCCCTTACCCCAGGCCTTGAGCAACAATATTTCTCATTCTGCGCCATTCCAGAGGGTGTGGGATGTGGTCCAGTGGCCCTCCTTCCAGTCCTGTTGTAAAAGCTCATCAGGAAGCAGTCTGTTAAGTATTGTTTCTCTGAAAAACCTGACATATTGTTAGAAATAATACTATTTAAAGCATCGACCACCTTCATTGTTGCTTAGCTGTTTCCTTTCCCCCCTGCCCTAACCCCAAAAAGTGAATATCATCTTAAAGATGAGCACTGCTTTTCTTTGGCAGCACCTGTGGCTTCAGTCTGTGTATTTAGATTTTTGCATGCCATCAGTTGCTGAGCTTTTGGTGTGCCTTACCAATGTATGAAATGAAATTCAAGGTCTTGGCTTGGACATGTGAATGGCCTGAGATCTAATTACCAGGGAGACTGCTCTTTTCCCCTCCATGCTGCTGCTGCTATGGGAACTGGCAGAGATGACCAAGCGAGTGCCCTTTCCACAGATGGGAAGTTTTCTGGTTATAAAAAAACCCTCCTTTTCCCCAGTGAGTTTTATAGCCTTCTCAGTGAGCTTCAAAGTCTTATCCTTTCTCACAGCCCTGCTGAGGGGACTGGCTGGCTGTTGGCTTCACTGGGCTTCAGATCAAGAACTGTACCCAGAGTCTTCTTGAGCATCCTAGTCTTCCATGGTGGTGAAAGACACACAGTTTTGTTGTGATGCAAAAGGTGTATTGATGGAGTCTGCATCAAATCTCTCATGTATAATGTCTAAAGCCTGAGGGTTTCACGTACCGTGTCTAAAGAAGTAAAGAGGTAGAGGTGGTTAACGTGTGCACCTTGAATGTAGGAGGTGTACACGTGTACCTGTGCCCATGCCTTCCTCTGAACATCCTGCAAAGGTGGCGACACATCGGGGTTGTACAGATAGACAAGTTTGGGAAGATCCTTAGTCAAGAAGGTTTCTCTATTAATGGGAAGAAAAAAGATGAGAGGAAGATAGTCCATGCCCACCCCAGCCTTGCTACCTCTTCCAGGTGGTGGTGTTTTGGCGAGCTGTCAGGGTACCAAACATGGAACTCCCCATGGACGTGCCGGCATCGATGCTTTCTTGGGCAAGAGGACTGGGGCAGAAAAAGTGCCCACGAGCCCTCACTTTGCAGCAGTGCCAGCAGCCGTCCCTTTTTGGGTGCCGGCATGCGAGTAAAAGCCCAGTGAGCCGGAGGGCACCAAGGGACTGGCGGCTGCTCTGCGGAGGGTGGGATGCTGTGCGACTGGAGGGGAGGAAACCGTAACATGGAGGGAAGGGATGGAGGTGGACTATGGCACTAAGCCATGCAGAACTCAAATCCTCAAGTGCGGGCTTGGCTGTAGCAAAGTTGTGTCTTAATCTTTGTCCAATACTTGAGCCCACCCAGAGCAGACTCTTTCATGAGGTTTGAAAATGTTCCATTACTTTATCATGATTGAAAAAAAAATGCTGTTCTGCTCAAACACACCCTCTTCTTACAGGACATATATGATATTTATTTCTACTGATGGGGGAAAATATTTGTCTATTTTGCTTTGAAAACAAATGCTGAGATTGTGTGATAGAGGTCCTTTTTGCAGCTGTGACTTCCCCACCAAAAACTACAATTTTGATACACTTTCTGGGACAATCTTTTCTGAAAAGCCTCCCTTTATAGTTTCTTTTCTATGCCCTCCCCAAAACAAAGCCTCACAGACTTGGTTTGCCTGCCTAGGATTCAGCTCAGCTTTTGATTCTTCATGACATTTACATGAATTCTGCACTTACGTGTTTCATTCACTTGGCTTAAGAGCCCTGAGAAGGGATGGAGGGGTATGTCCATCCACTGTGCAGCTACTGAAGGCGTGGACAGTCCCTCACTATCTGGTGTGTAGGTTGGAAAAAATTAAGATCCTTATGCAATCTACCATGCTTTGTATATCTAAGCCCTTCTCTGCTTCTGCTCCTTGAATTTATAACACAGCCTGCTCCTGAGAAGAAAATCGATGTCAGAGGGAAGGGTGGTGAGGTAAGACAGCATCCTGCCAAAGCTGCTTAGCTTGCGCAGCAGGAGGCCAGGAGACAGTGTTGGCTGCAGGTCTGAGGAGGGTCCTGTGCAGCCAAGCCCTGTTAAAAGCCTGTCAGAGTTTGTGCCACGGCTGCTAAGGAGAATAAGGGGCAATCCTGAGGGGTAAAGCCCGGGGACTGGCCATGTTAAAGCGCAAGCGATGCGAAAGAGACAAACATTTTCTCTCTGGTTTCCCTCACGGCTAACCGCACCTCTTCCCCCAGCGGTGTCTTTGTGCTGCTTCCCAACTCCTGAGCTACATCAGGGAGTGAAACCGGTGCAAAACTAACCCTCCCTCCTGCTGCAGCCCCGCCGAGGTGCCC
>NW_010536548.1:0-19140 GCF_000687285.1 Phaethon lepturus | reverse complement strand
ATTCAGTACCCCGAAGCACCCCACCGTCTAGAGACAAGCGTACAGCGACGCAGCCGCCGCCGGGCTCCCCGGCGCCGGTCGGGCTCTCTCCGCCGCGGCCGCAGCAAGAGCTGCATGCGGATGCCGAAGGGAAGTGAAACGCGGAGGCCCTCGCAGTCCGGCGCGGGTCGTCACCACCGAACGAGCTAGCAAAGCCGCTCTCCGGCTGACCTCAGCACTTGTCGACCTCGATGGCTTTACTGGTACCTAAATAAAAGACGGGTCCAGGGCTGGGCAATACATCCTTTACAGCCTTTAAAGAGAGCGTTCAGCTGCACAGACCTCCAGCGAGTTAGCAGGCAATGATTAATTAATAGCAGTCTTGGCCCAGACCTCTCAGGTTTCAGTGTTATTGGCTTTATCTTACTTGCTATAAACACAATTCTACTCCTCCCTGCCTCTTTTGACCTTCATAATTATTCATCTGATTTTAGTATTCCAAAGCAGCGAGTTTCAGTTAATATTGGTACGACACCTCGTGTATACGCACATTGCGCAGCTTGCGAATTATCCGGAGAGGTTACAGACCTGGGAGGGGGCACGTCAGGACCCACCCCTGGTTATTGGGCAGGATGTTTTGGTGATCTTCACCCTTCATTATATGTGCACATAATAAAGGTCTTGTTAGGAGGGAAAAAAAAAAGTAGAAAGATGTTAAAAATTAATATACTGTGATGAATATAAAGCAGAACCCTAATAAAGAGCTACAGGGAAGGCAATGATTTGTGCTGAGATGAAGCGTGCTGGGAAGACCACACACACTCTATGCTCTCATCTGGAACAAATACACATCCTGCAAAAATCAGTGCATTGCAACAGCATAGACTGAACTGAAAATTGACTTCAAGAATTAAAGTATGGAAAATGAACTCCTTTCCATTCAAATGTACATAATCAGACATGATCCCCACTAAATACAGCCTGATAAAGGAGGAGGATTTTTAGGTTGCTTTGAAAAAAAACCAATGAGCATGAGCCTCTCGGGCCGTTTTTTCCTTCTATCACTTCCTTAAATTCACAGTATTCCTTTATTATCAAACAAAACTGACAAGTTGTGTTCCTTTGGAGACATCTACTATGCAGAAATAATTAAATCCCATAATAATCTCTATTTACATAGCTTACTAATGCAAGAGTCAAACCAGCTTAATTCTAAACAACAAAAAAAAAATCTGTATCAGCTCTAAAATCTCCCTTTCTTCCTTGCTGATTTACACGACTGTGGAAGCATAACTGCCAATGTATCTGTGACAAAAACGGGTAATTGCAAAGAAGTTGCAAGAAAACCATCTTTCTTTGCTGTCTTTCATGTTTTCTTCACGTAACTAAAGGAATCTTCCCTTTGGAAAACATGGCACCTGCCATCGTTTAGAGCTAGGAGTCCATGCTCAAAGTCAGAGGATAACTTGGAGTACGCATAGTCATTCCTATTAGAAAAACAGTTTAAAATGTGCTTATGTAGCTTCCTAAGAATGTTTCCTCATAATGGTGCCAGTGTCTGATACACCTCTTGAAGTCTGTAGCCTTGGGCTATTTATCCCTGACTATTCATTTTACTTTTTTATTGCGCACAAAATTACCCAAAGAATTACCACCTTTTCGCAAGTCCACGACTGCCAGGGACAGGTTCGTCCCGAAGGGAAGTTCAATCACCACACTCGCCAGCCAGGAGGCAATGACGAGGGCCTGCGCAGTGAAGCACCACCCAGAACAAAGCCATATTCAAATATTTTTGTCTAAGAATAATTTATATTTCTTCCTCAGTATTTTAATGAATATATCCCTCTCTTCCTGCTTAGGGAATTGGGGGAAAGGAGGGGGGGGGCAGAGTTTAAGCTCCATTTTATTTGCATTTCAGTGGAAGATCTTTATATTTAGCTACGCTCAGGTTAGAGACATTAAATTTGCAACGGTGCATCTCTTATCTCAGTTTAAGCCACACTACACCAATATTTGAGTGCCTGGTCTTCACAGTTGTACTTATCCATGACCCCCACACAAAAAAGCCTAGGGAAATTTTAATAAATAATCTAATAGGGGAAGACATTCTTCCCCTGGGGCAAGCCATGGCATCACGCTAGGTGCACTAGAACCGTGCCAGCCACATGGCATGTCCCGAGCCCCCACACCGTGCCCCATCAGGAAGAAAACCCAGACGAGGAGCTATGGGTAAACCATAGTGCCACCGCAAGGCGAGAGGAACAGGAGGCAGCTCATAAACTTCATAAAACTCATGCCCATAAACTTGCATCATTTACAGCAAGAGCATTAAGCACAAGCAGCAAAGCTCAAAGGCATGCCTTAGAAGTTGCACAAGAAGTGTTCATTAATAACATTCATTCCTGCAATCAATTTCCTAGTTGGAGGCTGGAAAAGGTTTCATTTGAGACTTGTCTTAGGCAGTTTTCTCCTCAAAAAGGATGTATTGCTTTTCACAAGTCTTCGGAGAAACAGATACCAGTAAAGGAGGTACTGATTACTTGTCACTGAAGCCAATAAGACCTACAGAATCACAGGCTGGTTGAGGCTGGAAGGGACCTCAGGGGTCCATCTGGTCCAGGCACGGACACCCAGAGCAGCCTGCCCAGGACCATGTGCAGATGGCTTTTGAATATCTCCAAGGACAGAGAGTCCCCAAGCTCCCTGGGCAGCCTGTGCCAGTGCTCAGTCACCTCCCAGTGGGAAAGTGGTTCCTGACATGCAGAAAGGCTGTTCTCCAGATGTGGGCTCCCCCCTTAAGGGGCTCCAATCCCTGAAGGAGGAATTCTTGACGGTGATTGGAAATTCCACCAATGCTACCTCTATCTGACCCAGTGCTGGTTATGTATTTAATCAATAAGCTTTTTTCATGCGTTCAGAACTACGTCAGTTAAACTAGCTCTGCATTTTATTCCACAATTGAAATTGTTTGATAGGATAAACCACTTTATTGGTTTATCTTTGCTATCTTAAAATTAGATTTGTTTTCCACCTACTTTCTGGTCCTTGGAGTTTGCCCTAAAGTATATCAAGTTAAACCTTTAAAGAGACGTTCTTTGTGTAACTCTTCTGTTAACTCTTGTTGCTTTGGTCTGTTTGGGTATTTTTAACCCATAAATGAAGCATCCTAACTCAAGTATTCTAACTTCCTTAAATCAATCCTGTTAGCCAGCGTGAAGGTAAGGGCACTGAGCTTCTGTGCCACCTGGAAATTGATCCGCCAGTCGGGCAGAAACCCATTTTCAAAAGCGATAGCAAAACATGCAAGGCTGTCTTCCATTTAATCTCCCATCCTCATCCACAGATAACAGCTCCCTCCACAGCCGTTGTAGTACTCCTAACCACTTTTTCCTCTTGTTTTTCACTGTGTAAAGCTGAAGTTTCAGTTCTAGACGCCTTTTAATGAATTGATGAACTTTAGTAATATTTCTCTGCAAGTAATTTTTGCTGCAAGTTTGAAGACATCTTCATATTTTTAATGCGCCTGCAATTCTCAATATGTTCATTGGCATTTAAACTCCAAAAAGCCAGTGGGAAAATTAGATGTCCTTTAAAGTAAGCAGCACTGACCATCTGGTTTTGGGGTTGGGTTTTTTTTTTTTGTTTTTAAACAGCAGCCACATAGGCTCCAGGTGATTCAGTAACTGCTCAGAGCCAAGAGGTCCATCAGTTGTGCTCCTTTCAGTGTTTGGGTTCTGTACAACCCATAGGAGGACATCCTACAATATTCCCTTTCAATGACGTAACTTGGCAATTTAAGAGAAACACAGTTTTAAACACGTGATGCAACCCTGGCGAGGGCAACTGTTGCCCAAGCTGCAGCCCCTGTGTATCCTTCATTCACCTGAGCAAGGAAGGTATCTCAATATGCTTCTTCAAATCCAACAGGATTGGCTTCTTCAGTGTCCCTCCCTATTCATGCATTATTTTCATACTATACCTGTGGTTGGCTTTTTGTGGGGGTTTTGTTAGTTTTTGTTCCTAACCTCCACACACACACACACACCCCAAGTGAATCCTTAATGACCTGAAGGTAGAATTCTAGATTGAGATGTTTGCATTTTTTTTGTAAGTTAACACCATGCCTTTCTTCATTCTTCAGACCGAACTGTCCAAATGTAACAGTACAGTTGTAGCTGACTTGGGTTTTGCTCATATGAAAACTATAAAAGACAAATTATTGAAGAAATGGTCGTGCATCAACTCTATTGACATCTGAGAAAGTTACAGAGTTTGAGTGAAACAGGACAGCTACTGGAGCTCTAGAAACATGCCAATTTGGAAAAATAAGGAAATTAGGGGAAAGAGGTTAAACTACCCTTAACAGGTTATTAACTTGCATCAGTTTTACTTGTAGAGCTACAAATTTAGATCTGCAAGAGTACCTGAGATATCAGAGCAGATGAAGTCCTATTATGTTGCAGCACTGAGAGATGCAAGATTTGCCAGCTCAGTGAACCGTTAGCTCTTAAAATAAATGAGCAGTTTATTGACCTTTCAGTGATTGAGACAAAACTAAAAGCCAAAAATACTCTGGCAGTGGGCAGGCAACATGGGCGATCACTCAGAAGTTCCTAGCTTGCAATGGGAGCGCAGCCCTGAAGGTCACTGTGGTGTTTCACTGCAGTGTAACAAGGATTGCATTGATTTGCTGAAAACTTCTCCTAAGTAAGCCAAAGGTTTTGCCTTTATGCTCACTTAACTCCTTACTCATTTTTTGTTATGACCACATATATCTGCTCTTTTAGCTCCGCTGCGATACACCAGGACTGCCATAATTTTGAAAAAAAAAAAAATTGGGCCATTATCTTCCCATCCTGAAAGTATTTTCCACGCATGCTGATTTTTTCCTCTCAACCTGTGCCACCTGTTTCAAGGGGAATACTCATAATGTTAAAGTTAGCCACGCTCAAGTTCAGAACTTTAGAAGGTCCCTAAAACACAGAGCAAGGACTACACCCAGAAACAGCACCTTTGACGTTTCCAGATCGATCTGATGATTTAATAAGACAAAGAAGAGATAACTGCTTCTAAATAGTCCATTTCTCTGAAGCATAGCTGGTATCAGGCTACTGCCTGTAAGACCAGGAGTTTCAGCAGCAGATACCAGACCTGCCCAAACCCTGGGGCAGAGCATCCGCCTCCCAGGGGAAGCCACCCAGCTTACTCACACCCTCCCTCTGGGAAGAAGGCTTGGGAGAGCAAGCGTGGGCTGTTCTTCATGGAGCGAGTTCACACTACATATCAGAAAGCAGTGTTTAAGTATCTTCCTCCAAATGGTTAGCACATGGCCTCTTCCATGGGTATGCCCCATTTTGAAGGGGGGATTTTGATTCAAGAGGGGGTCAGGACCTGTTCATTTTCCAGGCACAGATTTGCAGCCGCAGTTTTATAGGTATTTCATTGGTTGTGGTCTCTATGCCTAGCTTACTGGATCAATCTAGTTAGCTAAATGTATGTAAAATGCGTGAATATATTTTTTTTATAAATTTATTGTCCTGGTTTCAGGCACGATAGAGTTAATTTTCTTCATAGGTGCTAGTGCGAGGCTGAAACCAGGACAATTAGCTCCACAGAAAACTTTTAACCCAGTGGCATCAATTCTATTTCAAGTTGTTCCACATGGCACATTCATTGTGTCTGGAGCAAAAGCACTGGACTCTGCATCCTGGGGGTCAGGATGGTCCCAGCTCCCTTGGTCCACATTCTCATTCCCCAAAGATCAGCTCACTTTTAAACTTCCGACATGTTTTTTTGGCTCAGGATCCCTATTTCCCACCAGCTGAGTCACCCAAGCTTGAAGAGGCACAATCCCACAGTCTCTCCCTTTGCCCCAGGGAGTATATAATAAGGTTTCATAAAGCCAAAGGGCAGGAGGTGTCTAAACCGCCTCGCTGCAAAACACAGCCCGGTGGTTATTGCGTTTCTGTAGGTCTTTCCCCAAGCAAAAATCGATTTTGGATCGAAAAGCCCCCACATCATAGGCAAGACCTTCCAGCACTCAGCATCTTCCTTGGGCTCTTTTCCTGAGAAATGCCTGAGGTAGGCCACCTTAATGAGACCAGAATGAATTTCCTTTGGAAATACCTGTATCCTTGCAGCCCGGACAGTCGCCTGCCATTTTAGGAAAAACAGCACTTGACACTTTCTCCCTGCCCTTAGGACACCGAGTTTTGTGCATCAGCTTCAGAGACACAACAGCTCCTTCTCTGCTCCATACAAGGCTTTGGCACTGGCAGGTTGCTCTACCCGTTGTCCAGGGTTGTGATTCCCAAGTCCATTTTGTGGACCTGGACAATATTTCATGGAGGCGAAGGGGTTGTTGTGCAACTGGTACATACAAATGACTGTTGTTCATTTGAACATTTGCATTTGATGAATAAAAACAAAAAGGCAAATGCTTAATAGTTTGTAAATTGAAAATTGAAATAAGGGGGGAACTTAAGGAAAGTCCTTAATACTTCATAAAAGTAGCACAGAAATAAAGTTGTAATACAAATCCCGATTTGCATTCAGGAGTATGTAGCGCTAATCCTGCAATTTAAGTATATGAAAACCCATTTCCTTGCTACAGACGTGATCCTGCCCTTACTTTGGGACTTTTAACACCTGTTCTTACCCCATGCTCAAATAACTGGAGCTCTGCAGGAGGGTTGGAAATCTGTATGCTTGTGTCCTCCTCCCCACCATGAAAAATGCACCTGAGGATTTGAGCGAGAGCTGACATTGTGACTCAGATATCTGCACGTTGGCCCGCGCAGCTGATCCCAGCTTCAGTACTGATCTACTGCTGGCGATAGCGAGGCGTAAATCACGGTTTTCCAGAGTAAAAGAGAATTTAGTTAAGGCTTACAGCCATCTTCACCTGCAAGTTCCTCCTGGCACACATAACACAGTGACAAGTTACTGATGCCTCCCTACAGCCCCAAGCCAGCACTGCATGTTCCCCAGTAGTTGACATGGCTTAGTTTGAGGAGCAAGGAGGTGGAGAAATCATTCTGTGTGGTTCTGAGAGGCCGGTGAAGAGAGGCAGGGATCTCCCAGCAGAAGAGGCCATTCTATTTAGTGTCTTACACTGCCACCACCTGAAAACGTCTCAATAAGGAACTCAACTCATGGCTGTCATACGCTGCCCATTCCTTCCCCACAGCACTGAAGAAATTTAGACTGAGGCAATAAGGCAAACGCAGAAGGAAATAAAAGCAAAGGAGAAGTAGAGGGGACAGGCTAATTCGGAGCTGCCAAATGCAATTTCTGTCTCCTTGATGTCATTCGCTACACAAGTTATTAGAAGTGGACAAGGTGTATATCCACTTCATTGACTAGTATTAATTCCTGTTAGATGCCAACTAAACACACCAGCATTCACCCCCAAAATTTTGTTCACAGAACTTAGAAACCCCTCTGTGCAAATGAAATAGTAATGCTGGCTGCTATACAGCTCGTGTGGGTGTTTATACATAATTTAGCACAGGTTCTCCTAAGAACAGGAATTACAGGATAGCATGTGGTAGGGTATAAAAATCTGAACCACTCAGCGAAAGTTATCTCTGACAAAGACAGCTGAGTAACTGCAAAGGAAGAGGGGAAATGATGCAGTCGATGCTCTCTTCAGACTGATATGAGCCGACTCAGTCTTTTCAAGAAACAGGGATTGCTATTGCCTTTGTCTCTCATTTCAGTCTTGGAAAATACTCAACCACCTCCTGCACCAAGTACAACAAAACAGTTTCTCTCATAGTTTGAGGCTTGGTGTTAAGGAACCTACCTTCTCCCGCTGCAGCCTCAGCTAATCCAGACAATATGGGACATTACAGAGCACAAAACCAAGCAAGGATTGAATTTAAAATTCAGACTGCTCAAAACTCCTAGCTGGTACTAAAAATAACGGAGGATATCAGACAGCAGCACTTGGGAATTTCCAGTTTTAAGAGATGCAGAAGCATTTTAAGAGATGCAGAAGCACATCAGCACTGTGATGAGCACAGGGCAGCACGGTGCCAGCGGGCTTCGCCCTGGAGCCCCAAGAACACGCTCGCCTTGCTCGCCCCACTTGCACCCACGCTGCAGCCAGCGCTGACCCCTGCGGAGAGCCGGTCTTGCAAAACACACAACCCTCCCCAGCAAAATAGAAAGGGAGGTTATGAACCCAAAAGGCCACTGGAACTTAGTCTAAATGTCACCGTGTTGAACTGAGCGTTGCCTGTCCTCCTGTGAACAGCAAAGCTAGAAACATGAAGGGAAATTACAGCAGAGGAAATTTCTCTTCAAATCACTCAAAAAAGCAGATTTTAGGTATGCACCTGCTCTGTGAAACCCCTCATTTCTGGTAATACTGGAAAAGCCCAGGGGCTATGGATGTGTGGCAAAAGAAGTCCTTAATGTCACCTACATGGTAAAGCAGTTACAATGAACGTATCGCAAGGGTATGAAACTCAAGCCATCCCCTCCACGCTTGCTTTAGTGACACAAGTATAGCCATGACCGCACCGCTGGGTAGCATCACACTCCAGAAAACACAGAATTTTACATGACTTTTGCAAAAACTGGGAACCCGTTTATAACTCCCCACATATTCTGTCAGGCATAAATGAACACTAGTAACCCGCTGCGTGCAGAGGGACGGGAGGAGACTCAGCACTGGCAGGACTGATCTGAGGCTGCATGAAGCTGCTCTTTCTGGGCGTGTTTTATAGAGACATGGTTGTCTTTGCAACTGCCGGCTTTATGATTGACTTTGACATTTTAATATCCTATTTAAAAGTGTTAATGAATAGGCTGTCTTTGGGGCTTCGGCAAATTGCATCAAAGAGAGGATTTACAAATGAAATCAAGATTCAGAGGGAATTCAGCGCCTCTCATAGCTCATGTAGGTATGGCAGATGAATTTTACATCCCCTCTTTACTATAGAATTTTACATGCTCTTTTACATCCTCTTTACTATCTTCTGTAGTCTGTTTTAGTGCCTTTGACAACAGGGCCATCATCATCTCATGATACAGCATTAAAAAGCCAAAACCCCAAAAGTAAACTTCTCCATCATTTGTTCTTACCTATTGGCAAGGGAGGAGGAATTGAAAATTTTCCTAGAGAAGAGGTAAAGAAGAGGTTTAGAAGCTGCCCATAGTATTTGTTTGGGGTTTCCCCCCCACCACTAAAGACAAAGGAGATTCAAGAGGGGACAGTTTATAACAAGTCTTTACTCCTGCAAAAAGATCTGACTCTGAACATTTGCTTTCATCCACTTCCTTTGCCATCTCGATGTTCAAGTGTATTTATTTAGGAGAGCTGAGAGACAGATTACAAGATTTGGCAGATACCTTTTAGTTAAGTCTATTTTCAGCATGGCCCAAATAGGCAACACAGGAGTCAGCGGGAAGAGCATTATTCAGAGGCCTGTGTTGGCTGTTACAATAACCGTCTCATTCAAGGTGTGATTGACCATCTGTCACTGAGTTTGGGGACTTTTCATTGAAACATTTTAAAATAGCCAATTATTTAAGAGTTTCAACTTAGAAGACCACATCTGGGAAAGAAGCATCAAGCAACATGGTATTTATTTCTCAGCACCAGGCACCACCCTCCTCCCAGCTCTCAGCTGTTCAACAGAGTGTCTATGAACATGGGTTATAATAAAGCCATGTCCTCACTGGGAAGGCTTCTCCACTTTCCAACGCCTAGACATACCAGCCAGGAACCCAGCTCTGAAAGAAATCCCAGCAGCCACGTGCTAAACCACTTATGGCTGCAGAAGAAACAGTGGTGAGAGGACAATAATAAAATATTATGCTGAGCAGTTAAGAAATACTGGCGTGCAAGAAAAGAAAAACCATGAATGAGAAATACCTCTAAGCTGCAGTGGTACAGCAAGCTAGATGTAGCTAGTTGGGAAAAAAAACTTTGCACCAATATCACTTCAAATTAATGATCAGCAAGATTCTCTCCTGATGAGATAACTCACATCAACACTAGCATTAATAAACGCAGAGATCAAAACTTCATCCCCACCAACGGAGTGGGACACTTGGCGACCTGTTGCTGACCCAACCACACTTGCTGTATTTTTTGCACAGAAACACTGTACCAAAGTTCTTGGCTTTGCCCCCAGCACTTGACACTTCTCATAAGGAAGTTACTGCTTTGATTACCAATGTCACCTTAATTTCTCTTTTTTCACAACACAAAGCTCTCTCGCTTTGGCATATTTCAAGATTGCCTTCAATAAATATGAATGTAAATTTATTCATCCAGATTCATTATTTGTCACTCACTGTATTACCACTGCTATGGCAGCTAAAGAGACCTTCATCTACAAATTTCTTGCTAGGCATTTCTTCACCTAAGACAGCTACTTGATCTTCCAGTAACCTTTTTCGGCTTTTATAAAAAGAAATACATTAAAAAAATATATTATCCAGGCTTATTTTATGTTTAGTGGGAAGACATCCATATTCTGAGAAGGTATGAGCTACCAACCTGCCTCCTCAGTTTAAAAGAGGAATTAAACCTTCATTCCTGGCAATCCCTTAAAAGTTGCTTTTCAGAGTATTGCCAGACAGCAGAAGCCAGGTTCTTCGAACCCTTTTCCCAATGCAGGGACATCCTCAGAAGGGCCTCCCTGCTCTGATCTTAAAGGCCACCAGGTCTAGAGACTCGCTTATTCTGTTAAATCCCAGCTCACTGCCTTTTAACCGTGCTTTAAACCATGCCTTCAGAGGAGGCTCTTAACCCGGGGCGGGGGGAGGACGCACCATTCAAACAGCCAGGTGAGCTACCCCCTATTTAATAGCTTTTCACCAGCCTAAATGCTTCCTAAAGCAGGTCTGTACCCAAACCAGGCCAGGTGGCCACAGGCTTAGGTGGCATTACGTACTGGAGAGATTCATCCAACCTCTTCCCAAATACCGGGAAATATCAGTAGTTTTATTACAAACGATAGCAAAATTGCAAAGGAGGCATCCAGGATAGCACTGAAATTAAGGATAATATGAGATATCACATATGGTTACGTTAAACAGAAGCTTTGAAACTAACCCACTTTTTTTAAGGGGCTGGAGAAGGTTTGAATTTTGGATGGAGACAAGGAATGAGGAAACCCCAAGAAGAATGGCACGCTTCTGCACTAAACCCATCTTGAATACTAATGAAGCCATCACAAAAGAAGCTACAGTACTAATATGACTAGCATGATAAAATATGACTTCAGCTTATGACATGTTCAATCGCTCATTTAATTTTTATAGGAGTTGATTAAGATGCCTTCGCTTGAATTTTATACTGTTTACTATAAAACATTACCCTTTTCTTCAAAATCTATTGAGACAGACAAACCACATATTTGCCAAGCCGTTAAATAAATAGTATTAAATCAACAATACCCAGGGTCCCAAAATGCAAGTCATTTCCATGTATATTGATTTTATTTCCATTTGCTGCAATAAAAGTTTTGTCTCTAAGCAAAAACACAGCTATTTTATCAAACTGTTTTGTTTTTAATTCTTGAAATAATGTAGTTCTGCAGTCACTACACAGGGCAAACTTGCCCTAAGTGCTTTCGAACAGACGTGCCTCAAAGAGCTGGGTGAACTTAGTACAAAATAAAGCTTGGGTGGATACCCGCCCTGGAGACAGCAGACAAGGAATAGAGAAGCCACCGCAACCGGCAAAGCGACGTCGATGAGATATCGCTCTTGGCGCCAGAACACAGGCAGGACTACTTCTGCAATACGCCAAGGCTTTGCAGGCGGCTTGCAGCGACGCAGAGGCTCACGACAGGAGCGTACAGCGTTTCGCTTCGTGGGGCAGGCTCCACGGCAGGAGCTCCAGCACAGGCGGCGGCAACAACCTCGCTTCCCCCCAGCGCTCGTGCCCCAGGCTGGGGTGCCAAGAGGGCTCTGCCCATCGCTCCCCACCAGCAGCTCCGGCGTGGAGCAAGCTCCCAGGCCTTCCCAGCTCCTAACCTTGGTCTACGCAGCGTTACCCGCTTCGCGTGCCGCGACCCCGCAAGAGCACGCGTTGCCACCAGACCAGCGCTTCGTTCCTTAGCTAGCAGCAACGGCAGGAGGGGAGCTGGCTTCTCAGCCGGCAGCGGCGGGTCAGGCGGTATCAAAGCCAGAGGACTTGGGCCTTCGTCTAGGCAAGTCACGTCTTACCTTAGCGGGCAATCGCCCGGCTTCACGGCAGACACTCAGTCTGGGGTTTTCTGACCCTGGGGATCACATTTGTCCAGTCTCCCACCGATCCTCTCCACAAAAGTCTGCCTCAGTTTCTCGCATTTCTATTCACTGTTCTTGAAGCTTTTGTCCTAATTTTTTTATAACTAGATCTTCTTAAGTGCTTGGAGATGTTGCAATTCTCCCAGGGGCCTTCGTTAATACAACCACATATTACAGTTCTGGTTGCTTCAATCTGATGCTCAGTCTTCAATAAGGACGAGGTAAATTTCAGGCTAAACAAGTTATAAATATTCCACTTCTGACTTTGCACTGCCAAGTGACTACAGACCATTTAATTTCCCGGTACCTGAAAGCACTACCTTGCGAATGAGGGAGAAACCGAGGCATTCATGGAGAATACAAAATGATGGAAAGGTCACACTTTTGTCACACTTCGAAGAGCCATAAAGGAAACCCCGAGATGAACATATCTTTGTCCTTGCAAAACCAAAACAAAGAGAACAGGTTTGTCCTTTCAGATCATGTACGAGGAGTCACCTCGTTAATATACATCCTGAATTTATATTTGCCCATCACCACTTCCCATTCAAAAGTTATTTGTTGGCTAGCAATACCAATTAGGATGATCACTGAGAGGGTGGTCAGGCATTGGAACAGGCTGCCCAGGGAGGTGGTGGAGTCGCCATCTCTGGAAGTGTTCAAGAAACGTGTGGATGTGGCGCTTCAGGACATGGTCTAGGGGACATGGTGGCGCTGGATTAATGGTTGGACTTGATGATCTTGAAGGTCCTTTCCAACCTAGTGTTTCTGTGATTCTGATTCTGTGATTCTGTGATCTTGGATGAAAACTCTTCAAACCCTTTGTCAAAGTGTTTGAATTACTCTTTCTCCTTTTGCCAGCAGAATAAAGAGACTGCTCCCTTTTCCAATCTATAATAATAATTTTTGGTTCAGCTACACTGAGCTAAGCTTCAATTGCTATAGAGCATAACCCAATCCACAGAATCTATATTATTCAATATTTTCCAGAAGTTCTGCATAATTAGACCCATCTGTTTTCTTTTTCTGAGTTTCACAAGCTGATAGTTTATACTTATTCCATTATAAGAACAACAATCAAAAGCAGTTACGCAGCCACTGCGGTAGAGCGCCATCAGCTGCTCTAGTATTTAATCAACACAAAACACATGCAATGAAGCCACGGGCCAGGTCCCAGCCCCGTCAGTGCAGCCCGGCTGCCTGAAGTGCTCTCGCAGTTTAAGCATTGCACTTCACAGTTCTAGATCCATCCAAAAGCTTCCCTAGCACCAACCCGGTGAAGACGAGGGAGGGAGAAGGGATGCTGCAGAGACGACCTTAGGAGCCTCCTTGTCCTTAATAGCAGCCTCATATTCCCTAGGCTTCTCCCTGAAGCACAAACAAGACTATTTCTTCAGAAAAGGCCTCAGCTTTTTCTACTTTGGGGGATGTGTCAGTGCTCCTCCCTGTTCTGTTACTAAAGAGAGGAATCAAGGGGACTCACGAGACTGAGATGCTACTGGAGGATCGACAAAGATACAGCCTCAGTAATTCAGGTCAGCCTCTGAGGACAGCCGAGCCCCTTTGCCATGGAAGGTTTGAATGGGGATACTCTATTTAGATTTTAATTGCCATTTGAAAAACTAAAGAAATTTGTTCTTCTACATAGTTTACAGGAAACAATTTCCAATACAGTGTTCAAACAGTACCCAGATGTGCTACTGCTACTCCTGATTCAGCCTCCATCTCCTATAACTGCTGAAACAAACTGCAGTACTGCTACTGATAAACACAGAGATTTTTCAGGGGGAAAAAAATAATGCCTGAAGAGTAGATGGGTGATAACAAAACACTACTGTGCTTCTAAGTAACTGGAGTATTTCCTGTACACTGATAAATGCCAGAATTCTTCAGATTGTCTGGCTTAACACATTGATTATTTGTCTGTCCAAAATAAAGATAAATCAATTAATGGCTAAACAGCCTGAAAATTAAAACTGTTTTTTGAAAGAATCCCCAGAAACAGGGCACCGAATCCTTGGCTGATTCAGTGTAGCCTCACCGACAATCACAGACTCGCCTGAGAAACTGGCTGCTAATGCTTCTTTGTCTGCATGTAAAATACCTCATTGCAAGGGTTACCTTCAGTTTTGTTAAACTGTGTTATTGTTCTGACTTCAGTCTTTTAATCACTGCTGAAACTGAGCAAACCTTGCGCTTTGCATTGTCCGCAGCAGCATATGCTTCTCGTCAGAGCAACGAAAGACCGATGCCTTCTAGCTTCCAGGAGGGAAAGGGACGTCAGATGGGCGTACCTGCTCCTGCACAGTTCTAGATTTTGATGCCGTTATTTACAGCAGCTTACATGAAAATTGAGGGGTTTCTCCTTTTCTGCCATAACTATAGTTAGTATTGGTGATAGAATTCAGCCAAATCTGTCCAGCCTCCCAGAAGAAAGCTATACATCAAGAGATCCCAGCGGTGGGAATTTCTCAGTTGACTTCATTAGGCCTTAACAGAAAGAAGCTCTGTATAACAGTGGAGTGGATTTAAACTGCTGGAAGATTCAACGTGTTTTTCAAAGCAAACACTAAACAAAATTCCCCATCATCTAAAATGCATTACTTGCAAAGGATAGCAATCAGTAACAATGTCTTGCTGAAATCCAGCCTGTTCAAATTAACATTATTTTGAACTTCAGTCTCGGATGTCTGTGGTATAAGTGTTAGATCATCACTCTGCATTTAGCACTTAAGCTGCCAATATTAAAATAACCCATAATAGGGAAAAGAAGGGGAAAGAATCATTCTTCAAAAATTTTCCTTTAGATTGCCTCCAATGGCTCAGGTTTTTCACTAGGTACAAGTGCATTAAATGCATAGCAGTTTGCTCGATTTCTTGGTTTGTGATTTAATCAGGCTTGAAGATAAGATGAAGTGCAAGCCCTTAACTACAGCTGCAGGAAGATAAGACTTTCATTCCTGAGCTTAAAGTATCCTTGCTGAACAGTTACACCGTAAACACGTCTTCCTTGGCCGCCACAGCCCGCGTAGACCTCACACCAGTTAACCTGGCAGGGAACAGAGGAGCCATAAAGCACAAAGTCTCTGATCATCCAAGGGAAAAGAAATTCCCCGCAGAAATTGCTGCTCCAACAGCAGACAGGGATCTCAAGTATTTCGCACACTGTGCTATACCACTGTTGTCTGATATACGAGCTGATGGTGACATTTCAATACTCAAAATTTGAGCAGTTTAATCCTGCAATAACATATTCAAAGCGCATTTTACAAGAGGCAAGCAAGTGTAATTTAATACAGCAAAAAGCATCACAGCTGTGAAAGAGGAATGAAAGCACAAAGACTGAAAGGGTAAACCGAGAAGCAGCTACTGAGGCCAAGGGGTGTGCAAGCGGCGGGGGCAGCAAGCTGCACCGTGCCCTTAACTACCTACAGCAGTTCTCAAATTAAGTCAGAGGAATTTGCTTGTTGGGAAACCAATGTGCATAAAATCAGATTCAACCACAAAGTCTTTATCTGTATTCCAAGTACAAACAAGTTATGAAGAAAAGTATTTATTCTGGCATTTTTCTATCTCCAAAACACCAGTTTTCAAAAAACCTTTGTATAGGAAAGAAGCAAAACACCTACCTTCGGATTTATAATTTGTACAGAACAAAATCTCCAATAACTCTACATGTGGTTAAGGAGGACACACATATTTACCAACTACCCTAGAAATTTTGTTACACCCATTACCGGTTTTTAAATAACGCTCTGTAAGAGCATCCTGGGTCAAGTAGGTCACATAAATGACAACCAATGCCTTCCTAAGCCCTCTCAAGCTCTATTTAATAGAAAGATGGCAATCTAATTACATGAAAGCAGCCTCTAGTGCAGCTCCGAGATCCATTTGCTCAGCTCAGCAAGGGCTGCTCTCCAGCATTGCGCCAGCCCCGGCAAGTACTAGCCATAGGAGGGAGAAGCCAGGCAGAGCCTTTCACTATTATCTTATTTACAAGGTACGTATCGGGCTGATGCATCATGTTCTCTGGCAGCCGCCAATCTTGCAATGAGGTAACAGACTGCAATTTGAGTGCAGGGCTTACTAGGCAGGTTCTCTCTAAATAAGTCCAAGCTCTGTGGTGTTTTTAGACACTTGTGTACTGCTGTGATGCATGAATGCTGCTGAACATGAAAAAGGAAGAGGGTTTTAGAAAAACAAAGCTTGCCTTGTTAAAAATCCACTCCCCAGAGAGACTTCCATACCTCCACATTCATCATCACATTAAGCTCAGACAGTTTGGAAGTCATCAGTCAAGCAACAAAAGAGAACAGTAGCCCAGACTCCTCATTTTCAGAAGCAAAAATACCTCAGGAACTTACAGCATCCAGCGAGATTCCCAGTGACAAGGGCATGCTTGAGGGAGAGGGCTCTTGCCAGGCTTGTCCATCTCCCAGCTCAGAGTCCACATACAGGTGCCATCCAACCACCCCCTTCCACCCAGCTGCTCAGAGCTCCCTTCCGCTGAGCATCGCTGAGAGAGCAAACGGGTTTCAGCTCATTCCAATTCAAGACTTAATCCAAAATGACTAAAGCTGCTTTCTGTCAAACTCATCCTACTGCATTGTATCAAACCTAACCCCAACCTGATAGTCCTGACCTAAGTGCAACCCTCACTTATTTGTAGACTGCACCCAAACCTCAGGCCTTATTAAAGCCCACCTGTATGCAATCAACTCTTCTTACAGCCTAACCCCATCTCTGCCCTCCCTCATTAAGTTTTCCTCCAAATGCAATTCAGGTGGAGCAAGACATTTAACCTGAGGAATTTATGGGCCTTGAATAAATCTCATATTGGGAGAACAAGCAGTTTTATAGTGTATGATTGACAGCATATCAACAGCGCAGATGAAGGGTATATCAAGACATTTTTAGCTTCTTACCTGTTCATAGACCTATACAAAAAAAGTACATTGAATCCAAAGAGCATGTCAGTAATTACTTCTGACTATAACCAAACTCTCTCTAAATCTAGGTGATAAAACACTGCCTCACCTGAACCTCGCAATATATCCAGATACCTCTTCTGTGGCACATGTAAGCAAATTGCTAATATTTTCCACACCAGCTATTTGTTTTCCACTTGTTTTCACACCATGGTGCTGTGTGCTATGATTTCAACTTTCTAGGAATAGCTGATTTTAAAAGGTGCCAGAAAGTTCCCCATTTCTCACCGCGTGACAGCGCCTGGATCCTTTACAAGTCTGTTTTCCTTAGCTCCATTTCGCAGATTGTCAAAGGAGGCTCTTACAAATCTGAGGTGGAGCAGCTTCTGACCAGGCATAAGGGCAGAACCCTAAAACACCTTCCCCAAAGCTTTTTTGGGGAGCGAGGGTGAGCGGGTGTCTGTGCATGCAATAAAGAGGGAAAGGAAGAGAAAGCTGAGCTCTGGAAGAGCAGCGATATCATTAGTCCTGTACCTGCTAAAGCAACGCCAGCAATGAATCATGATTCACAATGCTGTCAACAAGAAATGGAAAAGCTGTATTTAAAATCTGGGGAAAAAATGCCTTTGCCAAAAAGCGGAAAAGTCTAAAACAGCAGAAGGTTCACAAGGCGTGAGCCGTAGGACGTACCCGCCCCAGAGCGCGCGCAGGGGACGGTGGCGTGCCAAGACTGCGGCTGAACGGCAAACCCCTGTTCAAAGCCATAAACGCACGTCGGCTGAGGCCAAACTTGTCCTGTTTGTCCTTTTCCTGACCAAAGGGCTCCTACCCTCGACTTCTGCTTGTAAAGAGCATCGTCAAGCTCTGTTGGATGCTCATGCTTAACTGTTTCCAAATTGCGTTTCTCTGATCCTTCCTCACCCCAAATCTAGAGACTACCACCTGGGAGGTACAAGGTGTAAGAGAAACAGCGACTTCTTCTCTACCTACAAGCAACAAAACTCATATGCAGCTTTCCAGGAAAAGAACAGCATAGGGATAATGAGGTTTTAAGTAGGTACCATGGTTTATTACAAATTCATATATTTATTATTCATAAAATGTCCCACTAGTAATATTCCTGTCTGAAGTAGAGAACAAAATATCAAATTAAGAACCAAATACTTCAGTACAACCACTTCAGTACTCTCCAACCACTTTGGCAAAGTGATCTGTTACAATTAATTCTTATTTTAATAAAAGAAAATTAATCTTCCAGTAACATTGGATCATCACATCACACATGCTGGAGATCCTGGAGGTGTTGTGACAGATTATGACTTTCATATATGGCACTATTATGTTTTTGCTTTTAATACATAAAGTGTGTGGATTGATTTCCACTTCGACTGATGGACAAGTCAGAGGAAACCAGGATGGAGGAAACATGACTGAACGGCCTGTTCAGGCCTTTTTACTTGGGTACAGAAACACAGGATTAACTGAACAGAGGTCCCATTAACGCACCTTTATCTCCCAGTGCCATGTCCCTCAGGATATCAAGGTCTCAGCGGGATCTCAGAGATAATGTTACATGACTGTGAGTAAATTTTCCAGCTGTACGTTCAATTTAGAGTCAACGAACGTACGGTAACATAGTCTTTTTGGGGAAAAAGCCACAGGGTTCAGCTCGATACAGCTGCAGGTATTTTGTAATTTGACCTGGTTTTTGTAACCAGGTCTTTGCTGCTCTAACCAAAGGCTTTCGCTGAGTTTAGTTAAAGGAGTTTCTGCATAAACCGTCTGCCTGATGCATGTTCCCCTCACTGTGATCCGTGACTGCTGCAGCACATCCAATTAACCCGCTGAGTTCAGCCGTTTTAAAGGTTGTTCAGGTGTACGTGAGCCAACTGCTTCCTTTTGTCGCGCTTACTTGGTTTCGGGGTACGAAAGGGGCCGCCTAACCGTTAGCTCCGCGCCCGGGACAGCGGGCCGCACG
>NW_010536547.1:0-1298 GCF_000687285.1 Phaethon lepturus | reverse complement strand
GGAGAAGAGAAGGCTCTGGGAAGACCTTATTCCCACCTTCCAGTACTTAAAGGGGGCTTAGAAGAAGGATGGGGACAGACTTTTTAGCAGGGCCTGTTGTGACAGGACAAGGGGTAATGGTTTTAAACTAAAAGAGGGCAGATTTAGACTAGAGATAAGGAAGAATTTTTTCTCAGTGAGGGTGGTGAAACACTGGAACAGGTTTCCCAGAGAGGTGGTAGATGCCCCACCCCTGGAAACATGCTAGGTCAGGTTGGATGGGGCTCTGAGCAACCTCATCTAGTTGATGTCCCTGCTCATTGAAGGGTGGTTGGGCTAGATGACCTTTAAAGATTCCTTCCAACCCAAAGATTCTGTGATTCTATGTTCTGTACAAGCTGTGTTATCCAGACCTACTGCCAATAAGGTATTCATTCCTTTCTTGTTTCAGTTTTTAAAAAATTCTGTTCAGATGTACTTTTATCTGTCTGTAGTCTGTGTTGCAAGATCAAATATCTCACAGTGCTATGTGAAAGAAGTATTTCAAGCATTTCCTAGGTAATTATAGATGCAATTTATGTTACCTCATTTAAGGATATATTTTAAAAATAAAAGAGTTCGCGTTATTTGCTGACAAATGTATTCCTATAGAGAATATGCATTTTTTACTTGGATAAAGTCCTATAATTTCTATGCTTTATAAGATCAAGGAAATGACTGCCTCATGCATAAAGTAGAATATCCTGTGCATAAAGTATTGTATTTGATATTGTCAGTAGTCTTTTGGCTAATGAAGCATCATGAATAATGATAGGATTTTTTTAAAAAAAGAGGAATCTGAAAACAGCTTTGGGTCTGAGTACCCAATGTATTCTAAAGCTTTTACAGAATCTCAGACTGGTCTAAATGTTTCCACAACACTGCTCTTTTTTTTTCTTTCAGTAGAACTTATTTGAATGAAATATGTGCTTGGGTTCAGAATACTGTAGGAGATCATGTCTGAGAATCAACAGGATGACTGTAAACATTTAGTTGTTCTAGCCTGAAATATATTTTTTAAAGCACGTTAACATTCATAGATACTTATTTAGACTGTTTTATACAGTGATTTTCAACTAACTCAAATTAACATATCTGTCAGTACAGAATATTTTCCAGTCCCCTGCTATTCACATCTGTGGTTTAGGGCAAGGCTGAAGCATGTTTCCACACCGGACTTGTTAAACCATATAATTGCATAAAGCTTAATGTCAAGAGCAAGTGCTGGATTCTGCACCCGGGACGGGGCAATCCTGGTTATATGTACAAATTGGGGGATG
>NW_010536546.1:0-1816 GCF_000687285.1 Phaethon lepturus | reverse complement strand
GCACCGCGGCCGCTTGGCCCTTGTGGCCCCCGGAGAGGAGCAACGGCAGAGCCCACCTGCCCGGGGGGCTGCTGCTGCTCTCCCCCAACTCAGCAGCGCCCGGCACGGGGCTGCGGCCCGGAGCTGCCAGAGCAGCCACGCCTGGCACCGGCAAGTGGCCCGGACCTTATCCCCAGCTGCTGCTGGGCCGGTGGCCATGAGACAGGAGACGTCTGTGAGTGACTCCCCCACATCTGGGCACAACACCCAGTGCCTGCACCCAGCCCGTCCCCCAGCCCAGCCGCTCCCACAGGTCCTGCCTGCCCACGTGCAACTCCAACGTGGTCGGAGACGAAGCCAGCGGCGAGCAGCCAGCAAGGATGCGCCAACCAGGCAAAGAGAGAATAAATGTTATTCACATGCCAGGGAGACAGCAGATTTCAACAACAGGAAAGAGAAACAGGAAAGGTTAAAAAAAATCTCTTTGAGAAAGGATGAGGGTTCACAAACACACAAAACTATGGCAGGGATCTGATATGGACCAGAGATCTGCGATGGGGGATGGATCAGCTCTCATCCCCCCAAGGACGGAGATTTCCATAACACCGCAAAGATAAATACAACTGGGAACTGTATCATTAGAGGAGCCTTAAGCTCCCATATATAGCCTGGAAAGAGACTGTTGCTAAGAATAGTGGGGCCCTGATACTCCACACTACGAAAGTTGACAGATTTCTTCCCAGCACTAGCAGTATGCGAGGCTATTTTAAACTTACCGTGGTAAGTAGTCAGGGCGTTACCAAAGAGCTGGTCCTAGAAAATAAACATGGATCAAGAGATCCCGGGTTGGGTCCATTTCAGTTAAACGCAGAATCAACACAAGGAAGGTTATTACGAAGGGTCTCCTTTCCAAAAGCACGAACCAGCAAAACCAGCCGGCTTGCAGCATCCTTGAGCCGTGAGCGCAGCTGAGGGGGGGTGTGAAGTCAGTGGGAAGGTGCCGTGGGGCAGCGGGGACTGCCAGTGCCCTCCCCTCCCTTGGTGCCCGCTGGCTGGGGCCCCTCTTCCTGCCCCTCGGTCTGTGGAGACCCTTGGTCCAATGGCAGTGCCAGACCCCCACCCTAAAACCCCACGGAAAGTGATGGAGGTTTTTCTGTTGGCTGGGTTGGGCTTCGGGTGAGGCTAGAGTCATTTAGACTAAGCAACTCCCATTTGGCAGCAGTATCTGCGGTGTTTTTCGGCGCATTATAGCAGAAATAAACTATTCTCCTGTATTTTTCTGGAATTAATGAACAGTGAGGGCAGCACATCTGAGTAACCTCTTTAATGTGCAACAAACCAGTACGTAAAGTAACACGCACTTCATGGTCAGATTCCAGTTTTAAAAAGAAATAACACGGTGGATGTGTTACGTTGACAAGTATATAGTGGTTTCAACATTATTTTCTTAAAAATAATAATACATCACATCAGAATATCGCATACAAAAAGTAGAATTTGCCCTAAAATAAAATTCTATCAAATCATTTAAAAAATTACAAAAGTAAAATGCATACAAACTCCAGTAAAATCGAACAGTCTTACAGGTCGAGGATAGTTTACAAAGACGCTCTCCAACACGTAAAACCCTCTTACTTCTCCATACGTTCACGCAGTTCAAAAAACCCCCAACCGCTAGGTGCGTCACATAATTAAAAGCTGGTTTTTTCCACCTTATCAAGTACTTGTTTCTAAACTGCACAGCGGAAGACATTAAACCTGGCAGGGGAAAAAGAGATTTTAATCTAGTAAATATCACAGGCAGAGAAAATAAATTTATCTGGACACTACAGCGCTG
>NW_010536545.1:0-2381 GCF_000687285.1 Phaethon lepturus | reverse complement strand
GGCCCGGGCAGCCACGGGCAGCGCCGGACGTGGCAGCCTGTGGAGAGCAGCAAGAAGGTGAAAATCCATCTTCCATCCACGAGGCTGAAATCCCAGCTTCCTGGCCTGAGAAAAGCCACCAGAGACGGTCCTTCTCCGAGTCTTCCTGGGAGGGTCTCCACAGTTTTGGGAGATGCTGATGCTGCCACCGGCAAGTTCACGGTCTTTGCAAAGAGGGTGAGCACAGAGGAGCACAGGAGAACTTCGCCACCAGGAACGACACGGGTGGTGGTACAGAGCCGGTCTCAGCCTCAAGCCATGGGTTCCCCCCACCATCAGTGGGGCAGCTCACTTAGACAGACCGTGCCAAATTCAGCTCGACCTCCACAGGCAGAGGACTTTTACAAGACAGACCTGGAGAAGGGATTTTTCCCAAACTGGACAGAAGTCTCTCCGGTTGGTGAGGTGACTCTTGGAGAAGGCCAGCAGGCCAGAGTGGTCTCTTCTCAAGGGCAGACGTGTGAGCCCAAGACTGACATTGTTTTCCTGAAAGTCCACAAGAGTGCCAGCAGCACCGTCATGAACATCCTCTTCCGCTTCGGCGAGACGCACAACCTCACCTTCGCCTTCCCCGCTGGGGGTGGCAACCAGCTCTCCTACCCGCACCACTTCTTGGCGAGGTTCGTGAAGGGCTTCTCCCCCAGGAGCCCTCAGCAGTTCAACATCCTCTGCCACCACATGCGATTCCTGCAGCCGGAGGTACGGGCAAAGCCGTAATGCCTTGGGAGGGGCAAGCAGGGGGGAGGAAGAGAGGGGCCCATAGGGAGCAAGGTGGGACACCCATAGAGCACATAAGCTCTTCAGGGATGAAGCTGGATGAAGAAGGACCAGGTACTTCTAGTACCTGGAAGTACTAGGAAGACTCCCCAGGTACCTTGCATGTTATGGGCATCTCCGGAGAGCTTCTGTAAACAGGTTTGATGAATCATTGTGTTGCGAACCAAGACAAGCCAGTAGACAGCATCTGTAGCAGTCAGCAACTATCATCTCGTTCTTGTCTGGTGGGCCCTCAGAGGATGTCTTGCTCCCTGGACAGGTTCAGGGGGTACCAGCTGCAAGAGGGGAACACCTTAAGCGCAGCAGCTCAGGTCAGCCGTGCCCAGCGTCCACCTGCCTGGATGCGACTTGAGGACACCCAGATCTGGGGAAAGGCAAGGAGATAGGACGTACCTCAAGCCTGGACAGGCCACCTGGCTGTGGAAGCACGTAGCGGGGAGATTCGGTCACGGGGCCTCCCCACAGCTGACACAAACACTCCTTTGATGAGCTGCACCCTGAAACCCTCCCCAGAACCCATCTCCCACCCCAGCAAGCATTTCTGCTTTCCAGCAGAACACAGGATGGCGAGCGAGCAGGTTCCTTCTCCCTATCCCACCTTTAAAACTTCCTTTTTCTCCTCTGCAGGTGCAGAAAGTGGTGCCCAGCTCAGCCGTCTACTTCTCCATCCTGAGGAACCCTGTGCAGCTCATGGAGTCCTCCTTTGCGTACTACAAGGGCACATCGGCTTTCTCCCGCGCTCGCAGCCTGGAGGAGTTCCTCAGCCAGCCCTACAACTACTACAACCCCATGGACAGCAACAGCCACTACGCCAGGAACCTCATGACATTTGACTTCGGCTTCAACCCTGACGGAGAGGTCTCTGCGGAACGCGTGCAACTCATGCTGAAGGCCATCGAAGCGTCCTTCGACTTGCTCCTCATCTCTGAGTACTTCGACGAGTCCATGGTGCTGCTGAAGGAGATGCTGTGCTGGGACCTGGACAGCGTCGTCTCCTTCCCGCTCAACATCAGGGACAGCAGCACCAAGTTCCCCCTTTCAGACACCATCGTGGAGAAGATAAAGGACTGGAACAGGCTGGACTGGGAAATCTACACCCACTTCAACAGGACCTTCTGGGAAAGGATCGAGCGAGACATTGGCCGGGAGCGCATGCGGCGGGAAGTAAAGGCGCTTCGGGAAAGGCAGACGGAGCTGGCGAGGACCTGCCTGCAAGGGTCGGGCAGCTTGGCCCCGACGGACATCAAGGACTCCTCCCTGCAGCCACTGCAGCACGGCAATGCAAAGATCTTGGGCTATAACCTCAAGCAGGGCTTGGACAAGGAGACGGAGCGCACGTGCCGGCGGCTGGTGACCCCGGAGCTGCAGTACAGCAGTGCTCTCTACAAGAAGCAGTTTGCCCCGAAGCCCCCCCAGACCCACCAGCCCGCTCCTTCTTGGCAGGGCCGTGCCCTGCGGGGCAGGCTGGAGGGCACCCAAAACTGAGTCTCCTGGCCCCCTCCAGGCATCGTTCTCCAGCTGCCTTTGCTGAGGACAGCGAGGGGCTCGCCTCCTGGGCCGGGGGG
>NW_010536544.1:0-1114 GCF_000687285.1 Phaethon lepturus | reverse complement strand
GAGCGCAACGGCGAGGACGGAAGACTCCAGCGTTTGCCCCTCCGCGCTCTTTTTGCCTCTCTGTGTCTGCCCTCCCGCCCCATGCTGCGCAGCCTGCGCCCCGGAGGCTAGCCGTCGCATCGGAAGAAGCTGTGACTTTTTACAGCCAGCATGAGGCTCGCCGAGGGAATGAGGAGATGCCGCACTGAGCAGCCGGCGAAGAATCTGCCTCTCATCTGTTGCACCGGAGCCCGGCGGCCGGCGCGGTCCCCCTGGCTGGAGGTGATGGACACTCGCTAACTCGTGGGCGCGTATCCGAGAGTGTCTGCACGTGTGGCAAACATGAAGAAAATAAAGTAAAAATGGTGAAAAGTGGCTGAACCGGACGAGACCCAGTGAAATAAAACAAACACCTTTTAAAGGGATTTGATTTACAAAAGGGATTGAAAAGGGCACTACTTCCAAGGGAAAATGTGACCTGTTAAAATTGTTGAAGGAAGATGCCGGCTTTCAACGCGTGCGCCTAAACCAAGTAAGTTCTCGTCAACTTTGATGTATTCTCTTTCTGAATCTTTGATTACCTTCCTGTCTTTCTAAAAAAAAAAAAATAGTCGTCCCTAGGACGGTCTGAGGTAACTTCTGCGCCGACACAAGCATAAAGCGACGTTATGAACCTCCTTGGTCACAGCCCAGAGGAGCATTAAGATGCCTTTCTTTCTCTTGTACGTGATAAACGTAGTTGGTTGTTTGGTTTTTTGTTTGGTTTTTGTTCGTTTGTTTGTTTGTTTTTTTCCCCTCACAGCCGCCGCCGTGGGAAGCGGCACCCCTCAGTGGCTGGTGAAGTGTGACACCCGCAGGACAGTGGAGCTCCCGTGGGGAGGGAGCGGGTAGGGGTCCGCTCCCCAGCGGCATAGCGGGCTGGGAGGGAAGCTCTGCATCTCCCATCCGCTCCGGGGAAAAGTGAGGGCGGCCGCAGGTGGGGGCCCGGACGGGGCTGAGGGCACCCCGGCAGTGCGGTAGCGGGAGTTTACATGTCACGCAGAGGGGCTGCTTGCTTTTGGCCCCGCGCACACGGGTGGGGGCGGGAGAGCCGCGCTGCGGTGCCCCCCACCCCGGTGCCGGCGGCGCGGGTGTC
>NW_010536543.1:0-20291 GCF_000687285.1 Phaethon lepturus | reverse complement strand
ATTTTATTTTATTTTATTTTATTTTATTGACTGTTCTGCTCATTAGCCCTGTTAACACATGTGTATGCCTGCCCACAGACACAGTGCCAAGTAAAAGATTGTGTTAAGACTTAACGTTTGCAAAGGGATTAGGGTTATTTTGATGTTTCTTAACAGGAATATGTAAAATATTCTCAAAGTCACAAACCTTTTCATGGTTGAAGCATTTCTGATTAGTCCCAGACATAAGCAGCCTGGCCCGCAGAGGTGCCGAGCAGCTGCGGTTCCCACCAGCCGCCCTGGGGACTGCGTGGGGCCAGCACCTGGGAGGAGCCCAGCTAATTGGGACACATTCTAGAAGTGGTTGAAACAGGTCCCTGCCCAGGTGAAACTATGCCACTCGCCATCTTTTCCCCCCAGCCCCGCAGAGTTCCCTCTCCTCCAGATAACGGCAGCGGTGCATTTGAACTCACGTTGCAATATTCATGCTGAGGGATCTTTCGCCGTGGGGGTAGGATCATGTATCCCTTGGATGCCCCCCTGTGGGTATGACTCACGCCCATGTTTCCTGTCTTTCTGGCATGGATTAGCGAAACGATGCTGAATGGGGAGGTACAGGCAAGAAGGTTAATGGAAACGAGTCTGTGGAAACATGAAGTAACGCAGCTGAGGTGGAACCAAAACCCAAGGAGCTCGCCGCAGTCAAGTCAGGGCGACCTGGTTAATCTTCATCCTAAATTTCTGGAAGGACTGGCACATGTAACCAAAAGGCCCGGACCTATGATTTTTAATGACTTTATCAAGCCAGGGGTGATACTGTAGGATTAGGGAACAGGAAGTGTGGAAGGAGAAAACACTGATCCAGGCAATGACAGCCCCGTCATTAGCTCAATCCTGCTTGGGGTAGGTCTATTAAATAAAAGATACAAGGGTCCTTCAGTGTTAAGTGGTAGCACAAAAGCATCAAGACAAGGTATAGACACAGGGAAAGGAATCTTCTCTTTCGGAAAAAAAAGTCACGAAACAAAATGCACTCTTCATTACCACTTCTGGCAAAATCGGAGCACAGCGAATGGTTCAGTAATAAAGCGCCAACAGCTTCTGACAGTGCGGTGGTATACAGCTCCAAGAGGAGCTGCTCTACCTAGATATTCCAGCCATGCAGACATATGATGTTGCCGTTTCAGAAAGCTGGGAAAAAACAAGAAAAGAGCTATTTCTGACTCGTCGTCTATTGCTTCTTCTGCTACGTTGTGCGATGGGGCAAGAGGCCCAGCTTGCATATTCACCTGCCATGAGAAATTACATCAGTTTCAGTCCCTCAAGACGGAGCTACTGGTGCAGAGAGCCACTAAACACTACCAATTGCTTTAAGACATAAGACAGAAAGAGGCCCACTGTGCAAGTGAAACGTAACCCTGTACCCTGGGATAGGCCGGACACGAATGTGAGAGGGGAAGCAGGGTATTTCCTTCACTCATACATTGCAAATACGTCCTCATCGTCATGCGTCCTCTGCTGAGAATCTGTACTCTATTAGCCCAAATTAGAATAAGCCTTAAAGACAGCCATTGCCATCCCTGACCCTGTCAGCTTTTCTGTCTCCAGCAACGGCCAGTACCAGCTGCCCTAAAAGAGAACGAAAAAAGCAAAGAGCCAGCAGCGAGTCAGTAACAGGCCCTTAGGGGAAGTTTCTTCCCAAGCCTCATTAAATGTTGGCTTCATTCTTAAATTCCTTCTAAACTTCTCAGATTCTATTCCGGCCTCCCCGTCTGGTGTCTGCTCCGTGGACCGGGCTTTCCAGCGAAGGTTTCCCTTGGCTGGCCCCCGCTCCTTCAGTGCCGGCCCTCAGGGCTGGCTGCGGCAGGCTGTGCTCCCGGCTTGCTCCGGGCCGCTGGCGGGGACGGCCACCGCATCGCAGACCACAGCTCCTCTGCTTAAACGTAAGCAAAAGAGGATTTCCCTTACCTGGTTCATACTGACTCCTTTCATCATTTTTCTCTTTTTCTTTGGGATGAAATCTACTCCTTGAGGGTTTTTTGGGGGGGGTGAGGGCATTTTCCAAGCCCTCCTCAGACCCTAGCTGAAGCACGCTGTCGTGTAGCAAAAGAGAGCGAGTGCATGTCACCAAATATCACTTTACTGTACATTTCACAGCAGAGTGCACCTGGGCATTCAAGAGAGAGAAACGGCACTCACGTGTAGGGTGGACCATAAATTGTTAGCTAATTAAGGCCCTAAGGGTTGTTTAAATATTGCAGTAATCATCTTGTCAGGCAAAGTCCCACATTCTGCTGAGATTAGTCTGACATTCATCAGGAATGGCACAATAGAAGGTTATTTAATTTGGATCACACTGGACTGGAAAACTGGCAGGGGGACAGAAATGACCCAAATTGGAAACATTCTGCAGAGAGTGAGCCAGTCAAGAAAAGCAAGCAGAGAGCAAGAAAGTGTGTATGTGTTTATTGGACATAGAAACTTTAATTACGATGTATACGTACATACATAAACTTAAATGTGTGCACACAAACATACAAGAAGGTGGAAATTTCAAGAGCATTCAGTACTGGTGTAACTTTGTTTTGGTTATCAATCCTTTGGGATTCCACTTCAGACTTAAATGAGCATAGAGAAAGACTACTGGCAATAGCTTTTGAAACACCTTTCCCCATATCTCTTCTCCCCATTTTTTCCTTCCCTCCCTCCCATTATTGAAAGAGAAACAACCCCACATATTTTGTATGTAACCTGAAGTAAACACTGGCCATTAGGCAAATTGCTTTCAGCACAGAAATGCTCTCTTGATAGCACATTTATAATTATTGAACATTTAAGTAGTGCAAGAAATGTATCTTCTCTTTTGGCAATTTCACTTATAAATCCTCTCTACAGCTTCCTCAGCCATTACAGAGTTTTTCCATATTGCTGTAGTCTTCCTATATGTTCAAAACAACGGCAAATCTGGTAACAGCTGGGTATACATTAATGCCCTTCAGCCCTGGGAAAATAAAAAATAAAAAAGTATTCCCCTTGATCATTGCCATTTTTTAGCAAAGAAGTTACGCAGCTTATTAAACTTGTCAAACAGCAAATACAAATGAAATGATGGTTTATCTTGCTGATTATTCAGCCACTGCACACTGGTGTGGGTAGGCACATGACTGAAACATTCATCACTTTTCACGAGACGTCTGTAATCTGCTTTCCCTTCTTGCTTTACCATTACCAGGGAATGCAATGCACCCCCCTGCATGCCCCACTCCCCACAAAGAAGCTGGAGTTCTTTAGAGATGACAAGTTTTAAATAAAATGTAAAATATTAATTGTGCAGCAGTCAAATGGGCATTTTTACAAAGGGTTTCAAATTCCCTAACAGTTATCTGCTGTATTTGTAAGCTAGCAAAAGGCGAAGATAATTTAGGGCTTTGAATATCAGCGCTGAGTATAATCAATGTGAATCAGATGCACATTACCAAATTGAAGACATTTTATCTATGCATTATGTCAGATCATGAATCAGATTTGTGTAAACTGAAATCCTGGAATACAAAACCATTTGCAAATTCAACGGCAGCCACACCAGTATATAATTATGTTACATATCAAACAGAGATACAATGGAACAAACGATCATACTGGGAGACCTTTGCTGCTTTCAGGACATCTACAGAGCCAGGTTTATATGGCGCATTACTGCCAATTCATCTACACCCATCAGAGTAAATCGGTTGGCAGAGAGGGGCAGGTTACCACTGATGGCTCTATTATGGAAAGAAGCTGCAACCATTAGCTATTTTACATATGGACAAAAGAGAATTTAATTGATGGCCCATCGCCCAGCAGACAGAGAGAAATGATGATTTTCACCTTAATGCTAGGCATTAAAAATTCACAGGGCTGTGGAAGAAAGAGATGTTCATCCAGTCTCACTCTGCTTATGGGTCATTTTAAGCATAACTTGTGAAAAGCAGCACAAGGGGAGCTGTTCTGCTTTAGAAAGCTTGAGTCTTCTGGGAAAAAAATTCGCAAGTTGCAGTGTTATCATGTTAAAAGGCCAAGACCGTGACCCTCTTATTTTTCTTAGCCACAATTTTACTGTTCCCAAATAGTAGCCAAGCGTTCAACAAAACACATTTTGTGAGTGCATATATTTCGAAATGAGGGAAAAAAGGAGCATTTTTGGAGACATAGTACATCATAGCAACAATACAATTTATTTTCACATATTTAAATATAAATGTGTATTCATATATTTAAATATAAAAGTTACTTAATTTAGCATATATGATAGGCATGTGTGGACTTGTATGTCTTCAGTTACTTGTTTACATGTATGTAAAAACCCATTGTGCTATAGTGTTGTATCCAGTATTTGTTTTATTCTGGCAGGGCCAGTTTTACCTTCAATGTTCAACTGAGAAGCTTTTTCTTATCCCTCTCCTCCTTGAAGACCCCTACAGACTTTACTGACTCCAGGATATCTGCAGTTCTCACTTCATGACCTACGAAATGGTGAAGTGTGAAGGTACAGAGGACTCCACATAGGATCTCACTGGAGAGACACTCACGTTGCTGTGCGTCCCAGATTTTGATGCTGGGGCATCTCTCCTGCTTCCTGCCCCCTCTTACTCCACCAGGAGAATTTTGCTGTGGAGGTAAGGGCTGCCTAGTCTGCAGTAATTTCTAAGATCTTCTAAGATCACCTCCTCCCTCCAGTCTGAAAGCACGGCAGGTTATTAATAAACTTTGAGATTGTTATGGTAGTAACTAAAGATCATAGTGGCATAGCAAACTATACACTCTGCAGGGCATGGACTGCCCAAATGGAAGTCAGAGCTGCTGAGTTGGAGAAAGGGACAAACATACAAGTCATGCGTATGGTGGCAGGAATTTTTTACGTCCCAAATTGATGTAGCAGGATAATGTTAATCTGTCATGCTGTAATTTATATTTTATATGAGCAGAGAGGGAATTGTAAGAATATATGAGCCTTGTCTCTTTTATGCTCAGATAGCAAGAATCGGGCTGAAAATGTCCAGCCAGGTTGGTCTGCATACAAAAACCGACTTGTCAGGCTAGAACAAAGAGCAGACGGCTTTTTGAATTGGAGACGCAAGAATAGAAATAAGATCTGAAGCAATGCTGGAAGACACTATTTGCTGTCATAAAAATTGGACAAGGTAAATAAGGAAGGGAAAGTGTCTGTATGCAATGCTGGTCACAATATCGGATGGATTTTTTGAAACATGCATGGCATGCATATGATAAGACATTAAAATATCTTTGGAGAGGAAGACTTGGGGGAAACAGAGGGGTGGTAAGCCATTCAAAGTACCTTCAGAAGGCATTGTTTGTGGACATTGCAGAAAAGTGAGGGGAAGTAGTGAGGCAGAGAAAAGGCGGCTAGTAACAGCATCCTCCAATTGTTTTTCTTTTCCAACTTTTTGCCATGGCAGCAGGTTCTGGAAGCAGAATTTGCCTTCTTTAGTCTGGACTGCATATTGCTTTGATCCCTAGCACTCACAGACCAAAAACCGGCAACGATGGCTGCCAGCCAGTTCTGTTCCCAGCTCCTCCAAGAACCCAGAGCAGCCTCTACACTGCGTAGGCTGGGGTGGTGGACCCAGCACAGGTCTGTGGCAAGAGCAGTGCCTGGAACCTCTGCAGCGCAGCTTGAGGGGGGTTCAGTGGCCTCCACACTCCACTCCTCACCACTGTTTGCAAACAGAACCTCTAGGAATAGTTTTATAGGAAGTTTGTGCAGGGTCTCTTGCTGTGAACCTCCAGTGGCAGAAACCAGAGTTCTCTCAGTTCCTTTTAATCACTTTGGTCCTTTGGCAGTAAGAAAGGATTTAGATCCAGGTGAAGATTTCACCTCAGAAGTCAGGAAAATTGTACTTATTCCTTTCAGGGAGCCAGCTATTGCTAACCCTGATCAGCTGCAGTAGCAATCGAGATGGTGGGTGAGGAAAATGCTTCCTTTGTCAGAACTGATCTCTCTACCCAGGCTCATGTGCGTGTTCACACACATGTGTAATAGGTGAGTAGATACTTACATGACAGGACCAAACATCTATCAATCGTTTAGACTTTCCGGTCAGGAGGGCGGCATCCATGCTGCATCCAGCAAGACCTAGATACAGATGGAAGTGGGGAGTTTGTTCCTTCCTAAGAACCAAGAAACACACAAAAAGTGAATCTGTGTATTTATTTTAAAAACACTGACATCTCTGGAGATTTTTGACATGTCAGCATCGGAAACAGGAAGGCTGGAGAGAACAGCCAGCAGTAACAAAGAGCAATAACCATGTGGCCTTCTCCTTCTACTCTTCCTTTCTTCCCCTAAATGAGACATCTGATCAAAGGCTCTTGCAGAAATGCTAATGAAGCCTCATTTTGTTATTTCCATGGAATCTAACACCCAGGGGAGGGATAGACAGGCAGGAAGGGTAAATCTGCACTTGCACAATGATGTAGGAGCAGGAGTTTGCTGTGAGAGCAACACTGGGAAAGCGTCTGCCACAAGTCAATATACCCTGATTTTTTTCAGCTGCTCAAGTTTTAAACTTCAAGACTTGTCTTTCACACATTTTCTCAAGGCAAAATTCCTTCAGGAGCTAGTGGAGCTAGCTAGAGACTACCGCTAAAATAATTGTAAGGAAGAGGAAACTGAAAAAGTTTTAAAGTCACCCTTGTCAAAGGGAGAATATTCTGAAGAAAAAAATGTTAGCTAACATGTTATATTTCTACTGTAAGCGAGACAGTTTCACTCACACGATTTTACTTCTTTATCCTTGGCCTTGGATGATACCATCAAGAAGGGTGCAAATCACCTGTGTTCTTAATCAAAAAGCTAGAGGACAAAGGATGTCCCTTATTACACCCAAGGCTATGGTCCTCAGGATGTGTAAAATTTACTCCTGATTTTCTACATGTTTATGCATAGGTTCATGAGAAGCCCCCCTGACGTGGATAAGACTATATAGGTACACAAATAAGAGATACTGGAAAAATGAGCCTTTTTAGGGTATGTGAAATTACTAAAGTGTTCTGTGTTCTTGTTCATTTTTCTTTTTAATAATAAGGGCAGAGAAATAGAATTAACTGTTTCTGGCTTGATATCAAGGTTATGCAGGTTAAACTGAAAAACATTAATGCATTCCTATAGGCAGTTAATGGACAGTTTGTGCAATCATTATTTGACATGAAACTGTACTGTTTCTCCAATACTTAGCTTGACTTTTAGTGATATCAGCCAATTACATCTCTCTAGGTAGAGTAGTTCAGTTGCTTATTCCTCTGATGTAATTGTTTATTCCCTTGTACAGAAGATACATTCATATGATATTTCATCCAAAATCAAATTAATTTTTTGCCCTGTCTTTTAAGTATTACAACAAGAGCTGCAATGAAAAGTACTTAGAAAGATATCAGCATGAAGTCTGTTTAAGTCAATATTGGTTTTAGATTAAAATTTCATAAGTGTGTCCAGCACTGAACTGTACAACATTGCATAACACATTTTCAAACTGCCTATTACAGGTTTCTTTAAAGTATATAGAGATAGCTTGTGATTAAAGGCTTTTTATTCAAGTCCCACATTGGTTTAGAAAACTGTGAAAAAAGAAGCATTTTCAAGAAACGTTACATGATTAGTCTGAGAATGCAATGCTGATAGATATTCCTGAAGCAAAATTCATACCAAGTTTTTGTGGGACACAGCTCATTCACAAATATTCTTATACCTATTGTACAAGTTTAAGAAAGCTCCATACTCCACAGGGACAACCTATCTCTAGTCAGGGAGTTGGGATGAAACTTTCATACCCACAGGCTCATTTCACGTTGTTGCCCGCTGCAGGGATGCTTTCCTTTCCTCCAGAAATCTGCCATGTGCTGGACAGACCAAGGCAGAGCCAGTTGCCTCAGAATGGACCAGTAAGGCACAATTCTGCTTCATAAGTAATGCAAAAGACTCATTTCTGCTTAATTTCTCCAATCTCCTTCACTGAAGAAAATTATACTGGTTCTACATTTTTGTTCCATGAATGCATACAACGAGAGTTTTCTGGAAAAAAATATGCTGACTTTCAATGAGCTTTTGTCAAGAAAACCTGAGTGCTGAAGATGGTCAGATGTCCTTAAACAATGATCACCTTTACAACTTCAGTGATGTGCCAAAAGGTACCAGAGCTGAAGGAAAATTCAAGCTGCCACCATTATTTTGAAGTCTTCCTGTTTAAGTAGGCGTTCTGCACAAAAATATGTGGCTCTTGAAGGACACCGGGGAACAATTGACAGGGCATATTTGTCCCCTACATCCTGACAGCTGATAGTACCAGCTCTCTTATCCCTTCTAGCCGACGGGGACCCCTAAGTTTGCCTGGATCTCAAAAAGTAAGTCTTTGTCTACAACACTGCCTTATGCAAACCCCTTAACTCTGGGGAAATTAAAAAGCATGCCAATTTGTCAGGTCTATTGAATTAATTTGTTAAAAATAAACATGGTTAAAAATGGAAAAAACATGTTATTTCCAGCAAGGCAAGGGTAAGTTCCTGATTACAACCTGGGAAAAAACAGGTCACCAGAAGAGTGTGCAGGCAAGGGAGTCCAATCCTACAGCACCCTTAGCATCAGTCTCTTGTTCTCACTGTCTCCTAGGACTTTCTGTGCACCGTTTCTTGTCTCCGTGCCTCCAGAGTTGGGCTTCTCTGGGTGTTGTTGAATGCAAAATAAGGTTTTCATTGTCACAGTTCCTTTCAAAATCCATGCATTTCTTTTTTTTTTTTTTTCTTCTCAGTGTGAAGAAGATTCCACAGAGTTTACTGGTGCATTATTGTAGTTCACACACAACATGTTAAAACCCATTGTTAGTCTGAGGTTCAGTCACTCCCAACTAGACTGAATGCCACAACTCCTAATCTAATGGCAAAAAGTAGAGGTTTTCCTGCCTGCATGTTTTTTAAAGCGTAAAGATATGTGAGAAGCTGTAATGTTCTTGAAACATAGGTTATACAAAAATTGAGACTGAGCTTTTTTAACAAAACGGGAATTTGCCCTACCTCTTTAAGATAAAAGCATCCAAAACAAATTGAGGAAAAGTTGGAGGTAAAGAGATCTTTATATCCTCTCACGGTATCTAAAGAACCCCTGACAATTTAGGCAGATTGTTTGCAACTCAAACGCTGATTAAAAAGAAATTACAGAACATACGCTCACAGGAGTGAAGAATCAGGATTGACAGTATAAGTAGGAAGCATATTAGCTGCATACAAAAGAAGTTGTGTTTTGGAACTTAACCACACTGTTCTAATATGACAGCTATAAGGGTTAACCCTCGTTACAATTACATGTGGTCCATAGCCAAAGAAAAAAGAAAAGTGAAAGAATTCAGTTCAGCAAAGGCTTCCAGTTTGTTAGATAAAAGCCGATACTGCAAGATGAACGCTATGTTGCACTGATCAGTTTTAATGGTTCCTTCTACTCTTTAAAATATCATGTAGTACAAAATAATCTAGTACACCCCTCCACTAGAGTCTTAAACCTGAGGGAAAGGAAAACGTCACCCCATATATTAATCTATAGAAGTTGGTTCTGCCTTTTCTTCCATGCTTTTGTTTTCCTGTGGAATCAGCAGCAGCTGTGCACACAGGGCCAGGGAAGTTGCCTTAGTGATTTTGTGGATCGTCTTTTCCTTACAGATTAAAAGATACTAAGACTTCCTTGCATGTAGTGTCTTTTTAAACTGTCATAGATGCTGGATTAATCTCTGTTCAGTGAAAAAACCTTCATGCTCTGCTCCTCATTTCTGTGGAAGCTAGCTTTCTGCTTCAGCTCCTCTTTTATTAACCCTGATCTTACCATGTAAACAATACAAGTTTTTGCACTTCTGGAACTCTCAAATTATATTCTTTATTTGCATACTGTGAGAAAGTTTTCATGCGTGATTGAACCAGTTTACATTTTCCACATTTGATTCGAACAGCTCAGATTTTATAGATGCCCCTGACTCAGCTGGAAGAGATAGCTTGTCTCTGCACAATTAAGATTTTCAGAGTAGCCAGAAGTACCAAGGCAATGAAAGAAAAAACAGAGGGACCTCCAAAGGACAGATTTCTACTTAAACAGTTGTGTTAAATGTCTTTCAGAGGTACCACACAAACGAAAACAAAATCAAGCTGTATCTGTATTTGCTTCTTTATCACATATCTCATAAAAGTCCCTGAATGTTTGCTATTTTTTAAATTCACATTTATTTTTTATTTCTAGAATTTAGAGTTGCAGTTCACATTTCTTGTAATAGTTTTTTGGTTTGGTTTGTTTTTTTCCTAGGAAGACTTAAAACCAGAAGAATCAATCTTGTTATGGCAGCAAAAATCAAAAAGGTAATGGAAACTGGTTGATTGAAACATTCTAACCTATCTAAACATATTGTCCAAAATATTTAGTTTTATTGAGGCTAAAGAAAAATAAAGTATCTTTTCCATTGTTTACTAGCATCTTCTATAGAGAAGGCTCACTAATATGTACTAAATATTTGTAAGTCTATTATATTCACAATTCTAAAAGCATTTATACAAAAAATCTTTTAATCATAAACAATGATACACTGAATGTTTCCCAGGTTAACCAACATCACATGAGGCTGAGCCAAAACATTTTCTGCCCACACTGATGAAATGGCAAAGGAATTTTATTCCCCCTTCTTAAATCAAACACATTGATTCAACAGCTCTACCTAAAAAGGCTTGTGAGAAAACATTCCTTTGTTTAAAATTTAAAACCCGCAGAGCTTTTAAGAGCAAATAAAGATTGTGCCAGATGCTGTACAAATCACATATGCACAGTGCAGCACTGATCCCTGCTCAACCATACATCAGTACAAATAAATAATACGTGGAGATGAAGCCTCCAAAGGTTCCACAGCAAAACCAGGAAATGCCTGATTTTATATTCCTGATATTTGTAGGCACATCACTTAAATAAAATAAACTCGGGCTCAAAAGGAGAAAGTTTTCTAGCCTTTCTTCCACATCACGAAGAAGCAGAAAAGGCAAAATTCCAGTTTTCCATCCCACTGCAAGTCACCTTTGAAAGTGCATGCTTTTCCACAGCCTCAACTCCTGTTCATTTAATTAAGAATGACAGATGCTCAACATCTGGAGAAAATAAGGTCTGATTTAGTGGCCACGTTGCACTGGTGGAAACTTCAGACTGCAGGTTTGGAGTTACAGAAAGTTTGACGTAGATATTTAAGCCAGTTGAGCTGCTGAAAGAAATCATGTGAAGTGGTACCTAAAGGAACAACATGAGAAAAAACCTTGATTTCACTTATATAGTGTATATCCAATTTTATAGTTGTATGCAACCAGCCAGCCTGGTCATTCCTCTGTATCTCCCCCATCTTCTGTGCCTGCCCTATGTTGTACTTGTTAGCGTAGGGCAGCCATAGTTAACTTGTTAACTGACCTTTTGACACTGTTCATTTGGTGCATCACAACATCATATTTTCATGCATAGTTTAGTAGCAGATTAAAAAAAATTAAAAAAGGAAGCAGAAAAGATAGTAAATTAAACAAAGAAGCATCATGCTGACCAAAAGTGGGTTTACCACTCAGGAAACATCAAGTCCTGTATCGTAGCCATCTTACGGTGTTGTGTGGCCCTCCCACTGCCACTGTAGGCTTCCTTCCCTTGGGTTCATGACGACAACCTGCTGCTGGCATCCTCACACAGGCTTGTGACACCTCAGCATCCCTAGCACCCAGTGTGGGCTCACCTATAAATGGAGCAGTGACTAATTTAATGTTTCTAGTGAAGTTCAGGAAAATCACAAACTCTGAAGAGATCATAGATAGTGCAATACCGTAAACACTACACCAGTGTTTAGGAAGTCAGCTCAGGACCTAGTGGGTAGAGTGCTGATTAAAAATTATTTGCAAGTCAGTTTAAAGGCTAAAATATGGTTTTGACTGCTTAGTTTTCTGCATTTGAAAATTGTCCCTGTGTTATCAATGATGGCCTATACTTACCTGAGACTCCTCTTTCTAAGGTAATGGGAGCTCAAGGGTCTTCAATGTAAAGACACTCCCAGTTTCTCTGCTAGGGGAACGCTTTGTCAATACATGTGTATTGGATGCAGATGGTTGGGTGTTGGAGGCGGGGTGGGGTGGAGGTGGGATGGGGGGTCTTGCAGGGCTGCATCATGCCAGATACAGTTCCCCATTGCCAACACTTGTCCACCTACACCCAATGCACATATACTGATACTTTCCATAAGTCAAGTCTGGTTTGCCCATGACGGTAACTGGTAAGTGATCGCCTTGTCTTTATCTCAACCCAGGAGCTTTTCCATCATTTTCTCCCCCATCTTGTTGAGGAGAGAGAGTAAGAAAGCAGCTGGGTGGGTATCTGGCAGAAGGCCAAGGTCAACCCACCACAGCATGTAAATAATGTACTGTATCGTCTAACTGAAAGGTAGCCAAGGTGCCATGACACCTCCAGTAGTTATTCTGTTTTAGTCTGCTTTCTCCACACAAAAAAAACCCCAACAAACAAAACACCCAGAAAAGACTAGCCATTCTAGCAAACTGGTTCACAGAAATGTGCTGTAGACACATGTTCAGCTTCCATATATCTATGAATAACTATTACAGAAGACATTTAGCCACAGGGCATTATCTACAATGAGTTATTGGCAATAGATTTCATGGGACTGTCCAGCATTTTGGAAAAAAGAGAACTAACTTTATTCAGACAAAAATTTTCACTATTGTATAAAACTAGGCCAAAAATAAAGCCATTTATCAAATATGCACATAGTCCATTCTTTCCCCTAGACTCTTCTGATTTACTGTAAAGTAATTCTTGTGTGCCTTTTTCCATCTTGGTGTAGAAATAAGATTATGGAAGCAGCACTGGAAAAAATTAATCTTCTGGTGTTTCCAGCCTAAGTACTAGTCCAGGTCTCTTGACCAGTGATTATCTGAACCAGTCCTCCCACTGTGAATATATAATTTTTGCTTTAAAGAGGGAGCCTGGGACCATTGCAGGTGCCAGGAAAAGTGTCTTGTGTCCGTCCAAGCTCAACAGCAAGCACAGAGGCTGTGGGGAGGAGGTATACATATATTGCTTTCAGTATTATGTCCACAGATAAACCAGCATTCCCTATAAACTGAGGTGAAAATGATCGGTCCAGAGGAAAATTAAACATCTCAGCGATTTTGGAATAGATCTTGCTGCAAAACTAAGACAAGCATAATTGGCACAGATTTGTCTGCTGACAGTATTAAGGTCGTGGATTTTAATTGATATTTCCTTCCACTGCTGGTAATTTCTATTTAATCTGAGATTTGGGAGGTGGAGTTTTCTGGGTAGCAAGCAGTAGTCCAGTAGTAGAATGAGTCCTGGGAATGCCATGGAGCAAAGCTGAGCTTTTAACCTTTTTGGGATTGTGTGTTGTGGTTCATAAAAAGGGGAAATTGTGGGGTTATATATTTTATTTCTTCCTGTTCCTGGCAATTGCAAGGTTTGTTTTCACCACACCATGTGCTTTAAAAGACAACCTCTCCAAAGCAGTTATAGTGCATAATATCCATTTAGATTTTAAATGTTAACCGTTATTCCTATTAAGAAAAGTCTAAGATACAGTTTCTTTAAATTTCTCAGATTCAGTGAAGGCAAAGCACTTTGTTACCAAAATTTAAAATGTCCCCTCTTGCCAAAAGAGCAGTGACAATTTTTAAGCAACTAAACTGCAAAATTGGTTTTGCTAGACCAATTTATAACATATCTGTTGGGTAAGAAAGAGCAAGACAGAAAAGAAAAATTATTCTTTCAGAAAAACCTAAAATATGATAGGTGTGCCAAAAAGCTTTGAAGCAAAACCTATTTATATAGGAAAACTATTTAACCCAAATTAGATAGCTTTGAAGTAGTTAAGTTAATGGAATCAGGAAGAAAAATAAAAGGTTGGACAATTTTGTATAGATAAAATTTTCAACCTGAACAGTGAGGAAGTTGGGAGACTTTTGGAAGGAAAAAATGCTTAAAGTCAATAACAGGTTTTTTTCCATAAAGGCTAGTGTTTGAGCCTTATTCTCAAATTTCATCTTTCTTACTAGAAGAAGTCTAAATGCATTTCCTCATCACAGAGAGAGCCTTGCCTGCTCCATGACTCCCACACAAGATCAGCTGTACTTGAACTATTCATGACGCTTTGTCTAACCTGTCCCTGGAAGCTATCCCAAGAGGGAAATCCCACATCCTCCCTAAGCAATCCATCTGAGGCCCTAACTGTCTTCACAAATACAATATTTGTATTTTAATCCTTTTATAATTTTAATTTTTGTACAACTTAAACTAATTTCCCCTTGTCCTAATCAGAGAGGATATGAATCACTGTTTATTCTTCTTCACAACAAGGTCTTTTGCACATGTCAAGCTGACTGTCCCCAGGCAGACCCCTCTTTCTAGATATTTGAACCCCTGCTTCAATTTTTCCCAAGGTCATGGTTTTTTGTAATCTTTTAGGTTTGTTCTGCTTTCTGTCACTTTTTATTGCTAAGAATTGTGACCTCTGTTATTTCACAACTGTTGTCACACAAGCTGCCTTTCTGCAGTGAACTGCTGACAAGTTCTTTGAAGGTAGGGTAGGATCTGCTTGGCAGGTTGCTTGTCACCATACTAGTTTTCCAAAAGATGCTTGGGTATTTAAAGACCTCCATCAACATCAAGTCCTTTATCACACCTGATCTCCCAGGCTGGGAGTTCAATGGCTGTCTTCAGCATCAGATCACTCCTTCCAACCTTCTGTCATTGCCCAGAGATTTCAGTGGGTCTGTCATCCTTTCCATTTTAGAGCTCAGAGCATACATGCATGACCACGACACTGCCAGACTTGTAAAAACACACTAAACCAATACCAGAAAGGACTAGCATTTGTCAGGGCCATCATCCTAACATCAATGGATGTAGGTGCAGTATTGATGCCAGCCAGTGTTGGGATTGCATCAACATAAGTCAAAATAGGATGTGTCCGTCACAGACTCGTTTGCTGCTTTACTGCTATCCAGCTTCCAGCTCCCAGGTACCGCACTGCCGGCCATGTTTACGTGACTCCTTTACATACCAAAGGCTGTTACTGTGGTGTAATTTATGTATCATCTGTTTTACAACCTCACAAAGTGCCCCATTAAGTGGGAGTCATGCTGCCTTGCACTTGGATCATTTTCTGACTCGTGTGCGTCTGTGTAATGTATTCCTTTCCAGCACTGTTGAACTGTGCTTAGCCATCAGAATGGTGCCTGTTCCAGGTCATCTTATTGTACAATTCAGTTTTTTATATTGACAAAGCTCAAATCAGATAAATATTTAAGCAATACTTATTTCTTCATTATAATCACATAGAAACAGCAGCTCTACCTTTCTTCCTCCTGCTTAGCTCACTAAAAGCAGTGCACTGAAAAACTCCGAAATTTCTTTGTTCTCCCTAATGATACGACACTAATGTCTGTTATCTGTAAGTGGGTTCATGTCCCTGCTGGTTTGTGTGGCTGCACGGTAAAGTATTGTTCTTCCTTCAAAGCAGTGGTGATTTACAGACCGTGCCAGGCTCTCTTTTAAGGTCCTCTTCACACAGGACAGAACCCAGATGGGGGGCACTGAAGTCTGGCAGGATTGTCTCCATGCAAAGGGCTGGCAAAAGACACCCCATCAGAGGGCAGATTTTATTTAAAGAACTGATCAATTAAGAATATTTTTACTGCAACTTTTCTGTGCACAAAGACCCTTTGCCCTTTAAAACAGAGTGTATGACATAAATTGAGCATCTCCATTCCCACAATGAAGGTATTTCTTTTTTTAAAAATAAGACTATTTGTAAGAGAATCTTGTTCAGTCATTTATAAATAGTCACCTCTGTAAACCAAGAAATAACCTTGTTTAAAAAAGTACCAACATTGTTGTTCTGTTGTCACCCGCTGGTAATTGAAAATGTGTTTCTGTCAGTTCCTCCTAAGACAGAATGTAATTCTTTCTAAGATCTTGATCTTAAATTGGCAAAAAAAAAGAAGTCAGTGATAAAGCAGCCAGAAGTTGCTACTTGTTCTTTGCACTGGTGATATTGGTACTGCCCTTTCTTGTAATCTAAGACATTATTCTTACTGGCTCCTGGAAGGCAGCAGTACAGTCCTATTTTTTCATTGTTTTCTTCTCCTGAATTGGTGTTGAACACTGCTTTTCACTGAAATGCGAGGACCTGCATTACAAAACAAACAAACAAACAAAAACCCCAAACACCCAAAAACATATGGGGCCAAATCTTGAAGTCTTGCTTAGCTTTTAGCTTTGTCATTACTCATTCAAAAAGATTTTACCTACGTAGATCAGATGCAGGATTAAGAAAAGCTCTGTGATTAAGGCAGGGCTTTATAGCTAGAGTAAAAACGAAGCCTCTGTTCCTCCGCTTGTACTTCACAGAGTTAATCTGATTTTTCTTTGTCTGGTCTTGTGGAATAAAATAATAAGAGTATTCCTCACAATGTCTGATTGATCTACTGTCCTGAGGAAACAAACAGGCCTGTGAAAGGAAACTAGAGATGAGTTGTGGCAGTGCTGAGAAATACAGCTTTGTAGCTTCTGGACTTGAACCTCAAGTGCCTCATGCCTGAGGAGAGAGAGGAAAGGTGGCACCATAGGCATGGCCGTTTGCATTCAGTTATGCCCATATGCCCCTTGTAGACCACTATTAACCAGCTCAGGTAACAGTAAAGAAGATGGTTTATTCCCAGAACAACACCATGGATCCCGAACAGCTATATAACGCCTTCTAAAAACAGCGGTTCCTCCCTCTGGTGTAATATGGACCCTCTTCTCCAGGCACATTCCTCTTGAGTTACAGTGTCTAGCAGGCAACCACGTAGTTCAATCCAAAAGAAGTAAGAGAAGGGAAGCCAAGGGAAGGTTCTTAGTTAAACTGCATCAGTTAGAAAAGCTGAGTTTCATCACTAAAAACCCATCCTAAAAGGGCTGGTTTTGCTGGACAATTTGTGGTATGTGTTATATTAGCCAAGTTATGAATTCTTGTCCAATAACATCATGGTTTCAGGTTTTTTTTTTTCTGTATGACCATCACCTTTTGTCTTTGTTTTCTCCCACTCCCCTTTACTCATCACGCACACTTTCTAATTTTTTTCAGGATCCTTAAATCTTTGCTAAAAGTTTTTCGTGATTGGTAGTACAGGTTAGAGGGTCACTCCCAAATATTTCAACTCTCTTAGAAAGTTTAGCACTCAAAAAAATGTGTGACATCAGCTGACTTGGAGGCTTGGTTTGCTATCTCTCTGAGGAGTATCATGCAGGCAATAAAAGTTTCTCCATAACTCCACTAGTATATCTCACTCATGTGAAAATGCTACCTCTGGGTCACGGAGGTAATGCAATTCATTCACTGTAGCCCATTCCACCCTGGCCCTCTCTCTGCTGGGAGTGTAAAGAGGCTAACTGCAATCTGAAGGAAGATTTTTGATGTGGACACACGTCCTTTATGCTCTAGACTAGGACCAATGGTTCATATCCATTAGGCCAGCAAAAGAAAGCAATCAGATGGCAATGATTTTCAATCACTACTGGTTCAGGGTTAGATTCAAACAAGTGACCTGGAGGTGAAATGTTCCACATCCCATTACTGATCCTCTAAATTATTCTTCCCCCACAGATGAGATTTGACACACATAAAAAAGTAGCCTGTGAGGAATTGCAATAGAAAAACTGAGGCAGTAGTTCGTAATAGATGCAGGTTTTGTTAGCCCGTTATGCCTAGGCAATATTGTTACAGTACAGTGACAGGGCAGAATTATTGATTGTATCTGGTGGCTCGTAACTGAGTAATCACACACAGCGTATCCAGTTTATGAACTAATTCAACTGCTTTACAGTGTACAGCAATTTATTATTCTTTATATGAAGAAGCAGCTTACTAGAAGTTCCATATTTTGGAAACATTTAAAAATAAGGAATACCTGACAAAATCTTCTTCCTCAAAGCAGAATTTATTCCTAATCTTTTTCTGTCCTTATCCACTTTCCCCAATAACTTACTGATAGCTAGAAACATTTTTCAGAAAATTTGCCTCTGGGGTGCAACCAGATCTGAAGGGGAGAAAAAGTGCTGTATCTCACGGAGGATTTCGTAAGAGAAAAAGAATGGAAGAAAATTAAATTCCAAAATAAAAACTGCTATAACAGACACTTCGGGGGACTGGGTTTAGTAAAAGAGGTAGGAAAAAACTTTACTTAGACAGTTTTCTTTGCTCACTAGACAGTTATCATCTGCCTCATTGGAGAGGAATATAAACATTAAATGCAAGATCTGAGGCAAAACAAACACTTCAAAGGACTTGTATCATTCTCCCTCTATCCCTTTCTATCTGCCTTTCTGATGCTACAAGACATTTCGTAGCTCCCTCCAGGGCTCACCCGCTCCGACCCAGCAGCCTCAACCCCTGCACATGCACACGTACACCAAAGGTATCGCCAGTACAAGACCGGTCCGGCTTCAAACAGGAGTCAATAGCTTTGTGTTTGTCCAGGCTTGAGATAGTTTGAAACTCTGAAGGCCTGAGTGGAGTAACTTTTTGCAGATTTGTGGATTTTTATGCTTGCCTAGCAGCCAAACAGAACTTTTATTTCGTGCAGCTTTTTCGTTCTCAGGCAATGGGCGATCACAAGGCAAAGAAGTGAAGATCGGGCAAAAGGCTTTTTCTCTACAAATCCCACCTCTGGCAAATAGCTCGGTGCAGCAGAGAAGGCACACAACAGAGCTGGAGGAGCAAAAGTGCTCTACTCTAAAAATGTGTGACAGTGAGTGATGCAAAAGGAGGCAGGCAGGGAAGTGAGTGCTAGTGACACTTTCGAGGATCAGTCAAGTGCTCATCTTTTTGCTGTCACTTGAACTGTGGTGCCACCCTTGCAGGACTTTAGACGACTGTTTGCTAAAGCAGTTATAAAATCCAGGAGCTCGCCTTTGCGGGGTTGCAAGGAAAATAACAAATAGGGGAAAAATAAATTGCTTATTCCACATAAGAAAGGCTGGCTGAGTCTGGCATTAAATAAAAGTTCCTTGGCACAATGTAAGATTGCTAGTGTGCTGAGAAACCAGGTGGGCTGTTCAGAATTTAGATCCAGACTGACTTTGAATTGTGTTGGGATCTCGGTTATATAATTAAGTGAGAGAGAGCAGACTTCTTCACGGTATTAACCAGCCCATATATAACTTGCAGTTTGTCCTCTAATACTTATCTAGGATGGGGTAAATCATTTATCTCTCCACTGACTACAGAAGGAACCTGGACAGCTAACTTGGAGTAGACAATCAATTTTTTGATAGCTTACATTAGGGGAGGTGGAACCAACCTGTGGCATCTTTCGTATAACCATGTGTTCTACTAGAACTGATTTTACAGAATTAAATTTGAGAGCAGAGGAGGAGAATTTTGCCAGTAAGGTTTGAAAATAGATGGATACTTAGCAAGACAGAGACTAAAATGCTGTTCCAGATTGAAGGTGGCCCAGGGGAGAAGGCGTGCATTCAACAGAAACCAGATTGTATGCTGGGGAAAAAAAGCAGGCTTTTAAGAGTCTTATTCCGTATGTGACTGAGCAGTAGAAAGTATGTATGTCAGCAAAAAAAAATCCTACCATTTCAACTGTGTTATTTGCAATGTCATTATTTAAGAGCCAGCATGGAGGCTGTGAGGGAGGGGAAGATGTTAACAGAGAATTTAAAGAGATGCAGTGTGCTGTGGACAGGAGACACTTTACCCTATGTGGCTGTAGTCTCCAGCTGACTCAGTGAGGCACAGGGAGCCTTTCTTAAGCCCGGCTTGCAAAGAGTCAGCAAACCACATCTTGGACGGATTCATGGTAAGGAGTTTACATCTCTCATCTCTAAGCTAAGCTTAAGGCTGGCATAAATATACCAGTATTTGTCACTCAAGTGCTACTACTAGTAGTGCTTCTCCTGCTAGTATAGGATCTATGGTGTTATTTAGCATCACAGTTTATCAAGAATGAAATGAGGATGATGAGGACAAGGCTGAGGTACTTAATGCCTTCTTTGCCTCAGTCTTTAATAGCCAGTCCAGGTATCTGCAGAATATTCAGCTCCCTGAGCTGGAAGATGGGGATGGAGAGAACAATAACCCGCCCATAATCCAGGAGGAAGCAGTTAAGGACATGTTAAACCACCCGGACACCCACAAGTCTATGGTCCCATCTATCCTGATGGGATCCACCCGAGAGTACTGAGA